>NW_016107904.1:533021-537922 GCF_001604975.1 Cebus imitator
CAGTGGTGCGATCTCGGCTCACTGTGACCTCTGCCTCCTAGGTTCAAGCGATTCTCCTTCCTCAGCCTCCTGAATAGCTGGGACTACAGGCGCGTGCCACCATGCCCAGCTAATTTTTGTATTTTTAGTAGAGACAGGGTTTTACCATGTTGGCCAGGATGGCCTTGATCTCTTGACCTCATGGTCTGCCCACCTTGGGCTCTCAAAGTGCTGGGATTATAGGCGTGAGCCACTGCATCCGGCCATAAGCCATGTTTTTAAATCTCTTTTGGGCCCACATTTATGAGGAATTTAAAAAATAATGTGCGGTATATGTTGCCTCATGATACAGACTTCCTTATGCACATGTGTTTCAGTACCTAGGGAAGAAGAGAACATTTGACCAATGATGCTGAGCCTTAGCATGCTGGCTGTGAGTTCTTTTGGAAGAGGCCACACACCAGGAAGTAGAGTGGGATGTTTTGTAGGGTATGAAGAATCCATATTAAGCTTGTTTTTCATCTTTGCAAGTTAAAAAAAAAACCTTTAAAAATTTCAAGTGGCCGTGCATTCCTTGAAGACAAAATTAATAACAACCCCCCAGCATAATGTTGTTAAGCCAGAGATTGAATTAGGGGTACCTTTTATCGAAAGTGCAATGAGGGCAAAGTAAAATATGGGTTAAAATATTTGCTCCACAAAAATAAACACCTAGTTAGCATCACAAGTAAGCACCATTAATGGTTCCCAACGGTACTTGAAGAAGGGTAATTTTGTTAGGAATATATAAAACTAAGTAAGCACATCTGATAAATTAGAGATAAAACATCCTCTCACTCTATCCCTCCTGCCCACACCCATGTAAATCACTATCAGAGCTTCTCATTTCCATTGCCTTTCCCTTGTCAACAGAGCTATCTTGTGCAAGTGGACCTGTGAGTTTTAAAGCCATGCAATGGCATTCAGTAACTCTGCTGTTTCGTTGCAAATATGCAGTGTTCAATAACCCTCAAAATTTCTCATTTCTTACCTGTGGTGATGTGGTTTGGTAGTTTTTAGGTTGTAGGTTGCAATATGCAGTAGAATCACAGGTATATTAGTTCAAAAAGTTTAAACTCTAAGCATTTTTGTTATTGTTTATTTCCTTCTGCATTTATATTTAGAACATTTAAAAAGAATAAATTTGGTTTCTTTTTTGTTGACTCTAACAGCATAATTATAAGTGCTATAAAAGGCATGCAAAGAAGCAGTAGATATATATCCCACCCATTCAGCATTGCAGGCAGCCCAGTCCATGCTGCCCAGCAGTGCTTGAAGAAGGGTAATTTTTTTTAGGAATCCGTAGAACTCATCCCAAATCTTACTAAAACCAAAAAAAAGAGAACACATTGAAAATTAGTATTTCTTTTTGCTTCGTACTATTTAATTGGGAAGCCAAATATTAATGAATGCCAGGGTACCAATTGCATTTTTTAAATGTGATATTCTTTATTTTTATTCCTTTTTTGTTTTTAATTTTTCTAGAAAGAGTCTCATTCTGTCACCCAGGCCGGCGTGCAGTGTTGTGCTCATGGCTCACTGCAGCCTTGAACCCCAGCAGTCCTCCCGCCTCAGCCTCCCAAGTAGCTAGGACTACAGGCACATACTGCCATGCCCAGCTAATTTTTTATTTTAAGTTTTGGATAGACAGGATGTTGCCCAGGCTGGTCTTGAGCTCCTGGTGTCCAGCAATTTTCTCTCCTTGGCCTCCCAAAGTGTTGAGATTACAGGCATGAGTCACTGTGCCGGCCTTAAATGTGGTGTTCTAACACCAGTGTCCATTCATGGAGGGTTGTTTTGTTTTTATTCATGAATGGCTGATGGTTTTTTTTTTAGATGTCAGACAAGCTCATTTTGAGTCAGGTGTAATATTTTGCTGCTATGCTATGGCATATTCTCACAGAAAAACTAAGAAACAAGGGACTGGTGGTGATGGGAGTAGAATCTCATTGTAAGTAATTTATCATTGTACAAATCTAAGTGAATAACAGATCAAATCCAGTTCCCTAAAACATGCCAGCTATGTATTCTATACAAGCAGCTTATCCTGGTATATAATATTATTTTAAAGGAATTCTAATAAGCAAATAAGTTCAAATACAGCCATTTATGCCACCCGACTTTTATCCTTTGTAGAATAACTTTTACCTGTATTTTCTATATTTATCAGAAGACTTCTTTATTTAATCATAACCTTATGGTATGAACCCTGTTTGGGGAGGCTTAGGTCTAGAGCCTAATTTTGGGGGACTAACACGGGAACCTCACCAAATTCTGAGGTGCCGATACTGCAGAGAATTGTGTCGCCTATTGAGGACTGACCCCAGAGCAACTGATGAGACCTGAACTTGGGCCATAGTCTCTCCCTTACCCATATCATTCCCCACATATGGATATCCACCCTCCTCCTGAGTTGTTTTTTCAGGGGTGGAGGCAGTTATAGCCATAACCCTTTCCATTGCTTTCCCTGCATTCTGAAAGCTTAGCACTCAATTTTATCAATGATCAGACCAGCCACTGCTAGCCTCTTACCAGATCTGTAACTTGGGCTAGGTTCTGAACTTCTGTAAGCCACAGTTTCCTACCCTATGAAATGATCATGGTTAGTAATAGTACCTACCCCATAAGGTCATAATGAGGACTATATGGGATAATGCGCTTAAAGTGCTGAGAAAGTACCTGGAGAGAACTCATTATTAATGATGACTGTTCGAATCTGAGACAGGGTGAGTGAACATGGCTCGGCTGTGTTCCTTTTGTGTGCTCAGAAACACCAGAGATTCAGACCTGGGCTGGGCCTTGGTGCCCAGGTCTTTCCAAGGTATCTCCAAGATATCCATCTGAAAGCTTTTGTCTTCTACTGCTCTCTCCCATCCATTTAGAAGGGTACCAGACTGTGCTGTGTTTCCTCTTGGCCTTCCCTTCAGTTTGTCAATATGGTAGTTTCCTTTTCAGTGTTGGTGAATAGAGTATCAAAGTCAGCATTGGGAAATGGATACTAGGCTATAACTCTCAGGGCAATAGCGTAGAATACTGCAGAATACTACAGCACAGAATATTACAGTATCGTAGACTACTATAGCACCCAGTATTGTGCCTAACCTGATAATTGCTCGGTAAAATTTATTGAATGAGTTTATGTTCTGAGAGGTTGATGCTATCAAATAACTCTCCCAGGTCATACATAGTAGCATCAACACTGTGACCATACTTGGAGACCCTAGTTCAGTATTCTGTGCATAATAACTTGGAAGACAGCCAGTTATGGATACCAGTTGCTTAGTATCTCCACTGCAGTCACTCTTAGAGTAGGATGGATCAAGAGCCTTCACCATTAGCATTACACGCTAGGCCAGGTCACAAGGCTGACTAGGGCATGAGTCCAGAAGGCTGATGATAGCCATCTAGCAATGGACTAGTACAGCCATTGAAAAGGAGCACATATGTTGAACTTGGGGTTTCAGCAACCTCTGTTATGGTTTGCCTCCTCTTGACAGGAAAATTGGAAGCTTTTGAAATGTTGAGGAAATGCCATAGGAGTTGTCAGATATCTGAAAACTGGTGGGTAAAAACAGAAAAATACTTGTGCCAAAACAGTGGAATTCCTTTCTTCAGTTTGATTTCTCTAACCTTGTATATTTTGGAAAAACTCAACTTCAGGTCTAACTCCAGTCATCTAGAGCTACTATCTTGTAGTAGAGTAAGAAATTGAGCCAGAACAGATTCCATTTAACCTTTCAAAAGTGAGATTTTCACACTGTTGACCTTCTTGACTTCAAGGAGCAAAAACAGAACTATCAGTTCTCTGCTGCATGCGTCAACAAGAGATGGGAGAAGAGTGCCCCAGGCGATGGCTGTTTTTCATATTTGGTTTGCCCAGAGAATGTACATTTTGGTTCACATATGGAAATCAGCCCTTTGCAAATAGTTACAGATAGGAATTTCCAGATGACCTTGTCTAGCTTAGTCTTGTCTTAATGGAATAACCATATTTCTCTTTAGGAGGGGGTTAATTCAGCTGCCTTTCCAAGGCACTATAGAAAAATTCTCAAAGCCTGGATTCCAAAAAATGCTACTACTGATGAGAATTAGAGCACTGATGTTTTCTAAATGATGGGTGTTGGTTTGTTTTGAGCTTGGCATAAATCACGTTTGCCTTAGCTTGCTTTTGAAAAGCAATGTATAACTTTTTGTCTTGGTTCAAAACTCATCTGACTCTTGACACTTCTTCCAAGTTTCTGTTTTTGTTTTTACTGTGCTATAGCATAATTCTCAGGGTAGGTAGTTTTGTGAGGTCCATCACCCAGTTTGTTTTGTGGAAGGTCCTCGGCCTCATTCAGGCTGCACAAGTGCTCATGGTTTCTTGGCTGTTTGAGGAGCTCTTGATGCTTCTGGGAACCTAGATGATTTTCAAGCCCAGCTCTTAGGAGCCCAGCCTAACAGGGCTTCAGTCTCCATCCACTGTCAAAGAATATTCAAGAATAGTGGCACGAAGTGGCAGGAAAAAAAGAAAACTGCCCAGGATTTACATCTATATGTATGCTAAGGATTTAGAAACCATGTCGATAAAGTTATAGCCAGTCTTTTGAGGATGATTTCCCTCAACTACAGCTTTCCATCAAGAGCCACTTCTTTCAGAAATTGATCAGCAAAGAAAGATCAAAGGAAAGCCCAGATTCAAGAGAGACCTCTTTAAAATTTCCCAGCAAAATAGATTCTCTTACTGAAGAACGTATGCAAGTGGTATAGCACAGTGGTTCTCAAACCTTCTGATTGGTGGGACCCCTGTATACTCTTAAAGTACTGAGGGTACTGAAGAGTTTTAGTTTATGTAGATCTTCTTCTTCTTCTTCTTTTTTTTTTTTTTTTTTTTTTTTTTTTTT
>NW_016107904.1:538012-572915 GCF_001604975.1 Cebus imitator
TACCCATGCATGATTTTGTAACATCATGCCTTGGTCTCTTAGAAAATACTGGTTCACTGACCTATGAAGAATTTCCAAATTCATTATACATTTCATTATACAATTTTTTTTGAAATTACATTTGTTCATATCATCACCAATCTCATCAGAAAAGTCTAAATATTGGGAAGCTGTTGAGCTCATGGTAGTAGATACAGATTTTCCAGTGAAAACTAATTGAAAGCTAGAATTTTGTCATTGGTTACAAATACTGTCAGTTGATTTTTCTTGAGGTTACAAGATAAATTGGTTAATTTTTGAGAAAATGTCTACAGATACCCAGCTCTAGATAACCATAGTTATCTATCAGTTATTCTTCCAAGTAAAGATGGTGTTCTTTGAACAAAGTGGTTAGTTCAGCTCGCAACTCAGACAGTTGCCTGAGTGATTTTCCTGGAAACAAATACTGTACTTCAACACATGATAATAAAAGGATATATATTTAAAGGTTGCAATTTAATAAAATTTTACTTTCATCGAAGACTTTCTTAAGTGAAACTGGCTTAGCTATCTTTGTTAGACTCTGAGCACCTGGTGATGAGAAGTACAATGATGAATCGTACAGTTTGGGACAACTTTGTTGTTGGTGTTTCTTTTTTCTTTGAGACAGTCTCACTCTGTGGTCGTGAGACTTGGCTCGGTGGTGCAATCTTGGCTAACTGCAACCTCTGCCCCCTGGGTTCAAGCGATTGTCCTGGCTTGGCCTCCCGAGTAGCTGGGATTACAGGCGCCCACCACCACGCCTGGCTAATTTTTGTATTTTCAGTAGAGACGGGGTTTCACCATGTTGGCCAGGCTCCTCTTGATCTCCTGACCTAAGGTGATCCACCCTTCTTGGCATTCCAGAGTGCTGGGGTTATAGGTGTGAACCACAGCACCTGGCCACAGGGGGCCGCCACTACTTTGACTGATGCTAATGTGCCAGGAGATTTACCCATCGTTGACTTTGCACCATCAATGCAAACTTCAACACAGTGAAAAAACACTAATATCATCACAATATTATAGAAAGTTTTTTTGACTTTACGGACTCCAGAACCTTCACTTTCGGCTCTAGCAATTTATCCTAAAGAAATGTACCCCAGGCAGGGTGCGGTACATTTCTAGGTGCCTGTAATCCTAGCACTTTGGGAGGCCAAGTGGGTGGATCACCTGATGTCAGGGGTTCGAGACTAGAATGGCCAACATGGCGAAACCCCATCTCTACTAAAAATATAAAAATTAGCCAGATGTGGTGGCACATCGCTATAATCACAGCTGCTCAGGAGGCTGACCCAGAACAATCGCTTGAACCCAGGAGGTGGAGGTTGCAATGAGCCGACATTGTGCCACTGTACTCCAGCCTGGGCAACAAGAGTGAGACTCTGAAAGAAAAAAATGTACCCCCAAATTTATGTGCAAGAATGTGCATTGATGAATTATTGTTTTGGGTAGTAAAAAAATTGGATATATCTAAGAATAAATGTTTGTTAAATACATTATGCTATATCATAGGAAAAGCATATTATGTGAACAATTGAAACAACATTTTGTGAGAATAAAGACACGAAAATGTGAGAAAAATGTTAAGGGGGAAGAAAAACAGGAAACAAATTAGTATATAAGGAATGATTCAATTATGTGATAAAGATACTGTGTGCATATAGATGTGTAAATAAATAATTGGAAAAATAAATACAAGAATGTTAATAGTGATCATCTTGAGTGGTAGGAATATGGGTGTTTTAATTTGCGTCTTTATTTTTCTGTTGTCTAAGCGTTGTACAGTAAGCATGTGTTACTTTTTGGCAGGGGGTTGTTGGTTGCATTTTGAAAATTTATTTTTAAATTTATATTCAGTACAATTCACTCTGGTTTACAGTTCTGTGAGTGTTGACAAATGCATAGAATCATATAACTGCTACCACAGTCAAGACACAGAACAAGGTCATACTTTCTGGCATGTTCTTCTGTCTAGGACCCACCATACTAAATATGCTGCCAATCCCACAGATGCACAGAATGAAACTTAGTAAGGTGTGTGTTTCTTTGCTTGGCAAGGAGTAGGTAGGTACATGATCTGTGAATATAAAATGAAATTTGAAGGACAATTCCCCCAAAGAATGTTGGAAGAAAATTCTAACGTTTCCATTGGAGCTTCATCACAAGAAAATTTCAGCTCTGAGGATTTGGGAAATAAAACTAAGTCATATTCATTGCTTCCTTTCAATGAGTCATGAAGACAGAGAACTTCAATGCTGTTATCACTGGTTCCAACAGTCAAGTAGCGATCCCTAGGTATACTAGGGGTAGGGGGCAGTGTTCCATGTATACCAAAACCTGTGCATACTGAAGTCCCACAACTGACCCTGTGGAACCCTCAGATGGGAAAAACTAGCACTCCATATATGCGGGTTTCACATTTTGTAATTATTGCCGATTTGATTTGCTTGAAACCAATCCATGTATAAGTTGACCCACACAGTTCAAACCTGTGTTATTCGGGGATCACCTGTATATTTACAATTCTTGCTTTCTAGAAAATAAACCTAGGTATTAAGATAACTTTCCTGTATTCAAATATGCATCCATTTTGACCTACTCAAGACTATAGCTGAGTTTGTTCTTTTACAAATTCGAGCATGTGTATAGATAGATTCATGCACTCATGAACACAAGAAATAAAACAGTTCCTATGAAAACCCTAAAAACTCCCTCCTGCTATTCCTTTATAATCACACCCTCCATCCAACTCCTAGCTCTGTCAGCTGTGATCTGTTCTCATCACTAGAAATTTCTCTTTTCGAGAATGTCATGTAAATAGACTCATACAGCCTTTGAGACTATCTTCTTTCCCTCAGTTAATTCCTTTTATTGATGACCATATTCCATCATATGGATCTGTCATTTTGTTTGATGCAGTTACTCACTGAAGGATGTTTGGGTTGTTTCCAGTTTGGGGGAATTATGAATTCAGATGCTATAAACATTCGTGTGCAGGTTTTTGTCAGCGCATAAGTTTTCATTGCTCTAGGATAAATATCCAGGGGTAGGGTTGCTGGCTCATATGCTAAGTATGTTTCACTATTTGAGACATTGTTACACTATTTTTCAGAATGGCGGTATTATTTTTCGTTTCCATCAGCAGCGTATGAGAGTTCCATTTACTGGGCATGCTCACTGGCACTTAGTATTGTTGGCATTTTTTATTTTAGCCATTTTAATATGTATGGAATGGTAGCTTATCATGATACTACTTTACATTTCCCTAATGACTAACGATGTTGAACATCTTTTCATGTACTTATTTGTCATCCTTATATCCACTGTGGTGAAGTGTCCCAAGTTTTTCCCCATTTAAAAAAAATTGGATTGTTTGATTTTTTTACTGTTACGTTTTGAAAGTTCTTAATATACTCTAGATACAGATCCTTTGTTGGACATGATTTGCAAATATTTTGTCCCAGTTTGTAGCTTGTCTTTTCATTTTCTTGATATTGTCTTTCACAGAGAAAAAGTTCCTAATTTTTATCAAGTCCAATATATCAGTACTTTTCTTTTATTGATTGTTATTTTGATCTCATGACTAAGAACTGCAATTTTATATCTATGTCTATGATTCGTTTTGAATTAATTTTTATAAAGTGTGACACTTAGGGCAAAGTTCAGTTTTCCCTTTGGTTTGTGTGTGTCCAGTTGTTCCAACACCATTTGCTGAAAAGACTATCCTTCTTCCATTGAGTTGCTTTTGCACCTGTGTTAAAAACCATTTGAGCATATTTGTGTGGTTCTGTTTCTGGACTCTTTGTTCTCTTTCATTGATCTCTCTGTTTATCCTTTTGTCAATACCACACATCTTGATTACTGTAGCTTTATAGTAAGTCTTGTATAGTGTGATTCTTCCATTTTCTTTTTTTCCAAAAATGTCTTAATTATTCTAGTTTGTTTACCTTTCCATATAAATTTTAGAGTCAGCCTGTCTTTATCAACAAAATTTTTATTGGAATTGTGTTAAATCTGTATCAATCACTTGGAGAAGAATTGACATCTTTATTATGTCAAGTCTTCCAATGTATGAACGCTGTATGTCTCATTTGTTTGGATCTTCTTTGCTTTCTTCCATTAACATTTTATAGTTTTCAGCTTACAGGTCCTGTACATGTTTTGTTAGATTTATATACCTAAGGAGTACATTCTGGGGAGGGGCTTTAGTTTTGTTTTAAATTTTGCTTTCCAGTTGTATTCTTTAGTATATAGAAATGCATTTATATAATTTTTTTGTTCTTTCTTTCTATAGTTCAGAAAGTCACAGGTAAATCCTTTGGTTCTCAAAAGAGTACTGAGGATCCGTGAAATGTCAAGAATATTCTACATAAATGGATTGTTAATATGTAGCCCTTAAAATTTATTTTGTAAATCTATATTGATTGACTCAAATATTGGCCACATAATACTGCCACGTTTTAAAAATACCAGCTTTTGTATTGTAATTTTACTTTTGTAAAATTCGTAGATTTACATAAATATCTGTATGTGTATATGTGCATAGAGAGAGTTGTAAAAGGATGTTTAACATATGGCGAAAATCATATTGGACTGGTGAAAGTTGTAGGTGATTTTTGTATTTCCCATATTGATTTTCTCTGAATATTTCACAATGGGCATGTATTGTTTTTAACAAAAAAAAATAAGCTGCTTAAGAAAGAAAACATAGTGAATGTTAATATGGTCCTTACCAGTGAGTAAGGATAATAAATACTCAAGTCCTATTTGGGAATTAAGTACTTGAATTGTAGAAATCTTGATATTGCCCCAGCCATTTTAAGATTCTAAAGTTTTATATGGAAAACCAAAGGAACATATTAAGACCACCAGAACATTCTAAGAATGCCACATTTGGAATTTTTCTGCCCTCTAGCATTTCTTTTTTATCATATACTTGTGCCTTTACTAGGCAGCGATGGAGGGTCTCAGTCTTGCCTATACATTAGCATCACCTGGGCAAGTTTTCCAAGAGTATCTGATGACTTAGCCCACCCTGGAACACTGGAATTTCTGGGGTTGGGGCCAGGGCATCAGTATTTTTTTAAAGTTCTCCATGTGATTACTAAACCCTTAAAAAAATACATGTTAATGAATTCTAATGTACCACTGAATAGTTAACATGTAATTTCCTTGTGTCATATATGAGAATATGAATGTAAAAGGTATATATACTTTCACGCCTGTACGAAGTTGACCATGTCCTTAACATATAGAAGGGAATTAAATTTCTAAAACAAAAAATGAGTTCTCATGTGACCAAAAGTAATTTTTGAAAGCAAAAATATCTATTGCATCTTTGTATTTATACATTTTTATATAAATACCATTCTTCTTAAGTCTTCAGGTTTAGTGCTGACTCTTGACAAATAGCAGATAATTAGCATTGTTCAGCCTTGTCTCTTCTCTGTTGTGGATATGATTGTATAAACCTAGGTGAGGAGTATTTTGTGCGGAAATGTCATCTTTCCTGTATCTCCTCTAGAAGACCCCCTCAATAATGATTTCATGACATCACCTGATCCAGTATGCTGAGGAATTATGTTCTTTCCAAGCTTTTAAAGTAGTTCAGACCTGCAATTCTGTTACTACCCTCTCAACCTTGACTGTGACTCACCGTAGTCCCTTTCGGACTAGCTTCAGCTTCCCATCTGTAGGAAGTGCCTAGTTTTTTGTACAGCCTAGCACTCCGTGAGCAGGGCCTGAAAGTCAAAATGGGGCAATCCCTAGGCTGCATTTCTCAACATTCCTTATAGGAATCAGGTAACAGAAATGGGATTCTGCAGCTGCTTCAGTATATAGGAACTTGAGTGAAAATTTACGACTGTCCATCTTTTGGAATGTTTTGGCCTTCTTCACAGTTCCTGTGGTAACTCTGAAAATTTTTCAAACTGGTTTTACTTAACTACCTATCTACACAAGTATGTCAGTACTGAAACAGGCTCTCTGGACCCTCCTCTTTAAACACCATGTTTTCCTGCTCTCACACACCAAAAGTACTTAATTTGCCTTCAAAAGGTGATTTTAAAAGGAGAGGATTCCATTATGTTAATATACATTGTATATTATACAGTACACTGCAGTTTTCAAAGCATTTTTTATACTGTACCTAGTTTGTCCCTGACAATATTCCTGTGAGGTATTCAGAGCAATACCCTCCAGTATTTCCCAGCCCAGGATGACTAAAGCCTGCAAGTTGTACACATTGGATATCATGTTAATTGTATTACCTTCTGTTTACTTTGCCTTTTCCTCCATTCCCACTGCTTTAATTCATTTCCTGGTCATCTCATACTTAGCTTGCTAATCCATCTCCCTTTTCTCTATATCAGTCTATTCCCTACATCATTTTCAGGATTATTTTTCCAAAACAGGATTAATAATGTCATCTTCCAACTTAAAAACCTTCTGTGGTTGCTCAGATCTTATAGATTAAAATTCAGATTTTGGAGCACTGCATTAGCTCCCAAGCCACCCGTTCCACCTTTTCCACCCTCAGTATCCTTTGCAGACCATCTGCCCATCACACTGGAGAGCTTGGCGTTCCTCAAAGATCCCATATGCTTGGCTATCTCCACACCTTCACTCCAGCCATCTCCTCTGCCTAGTACCATAGCCTACCACTCGTGACATCCCACTGCCTTCAGTGGGATGTGAAATTCTTCTGCCTTCAGTGGTACAGTCTCTGGAAAGCCTTCTTCAATCAGCTCTCCAGACAAAATGTCTTACTGTCTTCTGCATGCTCCCATAACCATTCGTACACACCTCTGTGGTAGCAGCTACTACCGAGTTGATTGGCTCTTTTCCCCACAGGCCTTGAGCTCCTTGTGAACACAAGCTGCGCTGTGTTGTGTTATGTTTAGTTTCATGTCGTCTGAGCAAAGCATAGTGCCAGGGACATGGCTGACACAGGACTTGCTCATTTGAGCAAGGGAGTGATTTTTGGAACCTTCAGAGAAGCTGTGGGTATAGTATTTGTGTTTGATGGAATAGCAAATTCTTATTTTGTTGTTGTTGTTGTTGTTGTTAATGACTCCATAGCCAGTGGATGGCATTTTCTAGAATGTCATCTTTAATCTTTTTTGCTGTCTAAACTTCATTCACCTTAGGAATCTCTAAGAAGTTAAACTTAGTCTTGCATCATACACATACACATACACATACTTTGCAGGTTTTCACCTTAAAATTATTTTCTGCGTTTCTAGCTTGTTCTTGAACCACAGGTGTGGTATTGATCTTTTCTTTTACTTAATAACACCCTTCCTGGCTCCAGGACCATGACCAGAAAACTGGCTTCTTAGCACCAAGGCTGGTTTTCAAATTCTTGTTGGTTTAGGTTCTCTTAAAACTAGGCCGTTATATCTTTTTCCTATTAACACCAGAATTAAATACCCAGAATACAGTTTTGAGAAGCCCTTAGCACCATGTATATATGCATGTGTATTTGTCTGGTTTTACATGCTCTTTTCCTAACCCTAGTTTGCACAAGGACTCTCTTGCACAAGAGTGATAGAGCTTAGTTGACTTTTGCCTCCTGTTGGAGAGCTGTTACGTTTGTTGGTCATGTGGTCAGTGGACTTCCTTCCTGTTCTATACTTGGCTGGTGGTTGGAGCACGTAATGGTCTGGCAGGAGAAGATAGTTCAGCAGAGAAGGGCTCATAAATAGAATTGTATGGCCTTGATTTCAGGGAACCTTTCTCCTCTGTCTACCTTCAGAATGACTATTTCCCAATTTTGGAAGATAACTTGAGTATGTGGTACAGAATTAAATATTTTTGGGCAATAATGCAGTATTTTATTTCTGTTTTGGGGTTGCTAGTAGAAGCAACTCTGTGGGAATAAGCTAAAGCAGAGGAGTGGAGATGAGCTTAGATGGCTTTTCTTTTTAAACAGAGCATCACTAGCAGTTGATAGAACAGCTGTACTTTTGTGTTACTTTTCTCTCTTTATCTTTAACAGGTAAGGTGAAATGTAATTTGCAACACTTGGAACCTTGTAAAAAACAACCAACCAAACAGATAACAAACCAAAAAGAAATCATCTAAGTCACACACTGGATAAAGCTTTCTCTGAGCAGCCTCTGACTTCTTGGACAGCAGTCCTTCCCCTTTCAGAATCCTAACACCCTCTCCCACCACCACCCTGTCAGTGTTTTTGTTGAGGCCAAGCGTCAGACACCTAGCTTTTGTGTTTGGCTCTAAAATCACAGTTGTTTTATCATGTTAAACTGTCAGGACCATGCCTTCTTGATATAAAGCCCCTGAAACATCTATTGCAATGCCATAGACTCAGCAGATACTCAGTTGTTGTAGTTTTTTGTTTTGTCTTTTTTTGAGACAGGGTTTCCACTCCTGTTGCCCAGACTGGAGTGCAATGGTGTGATCTCAGCTTACTGTAACCTCTGCCTCCCAGGTCCAAAGAGTTCTCCCACTTCAGCCCCTCGAGTAGTTGGGACTAACAGGCAGGCACCACCATACCCAGCTACTTTTTGTATTTTTGTAGAGTTGGGGTTCCCAAGCTGGTCTTGAACTCCTGGGCTCAAGCAATCTGCCCACCTCAGCCTCCCAAAGTGCCGGATTATAGACGTGAGCCACCACGCCTGGCCAACACTCAGTTTTTTGTGAAGTCACACTCTCTAGAAGGATCTGAAGTCCATTTTTGTATTTATAAGAATGTAGATTGTAGGAGCAGCTCATTTTCTAAACTAATGTTTTACCTGGTTCCCTGGTAATCTTTTGTGTGATTTCAGGCCATCATCACAGAAGTTAATGTCTGATATCCATCATGATGTTTGTCTTATGGGAAGAAAAGATGGGCTGTTCAGAAGAAACAAATTAGGTTTTGGTAATACTAATACTAAGTGAATCAGTTGTATATTTCGGAAATTTAGGGAACCTTTTTATTTGTTGAATTTGTAAGTAAGGCCTGCATGATGTTTAACCATTACCTATCCAAACAATTTACTTCAAGCCAAATTTTGAACTGCATAAATGGTAACATAATGTTTATGAAAACAGGTTCTAAGCAATTCTTATTTCTTTTTCAGTTGTGGTGCTAAATGTCTATACTAAAGATTATATAAATTTATACTTGCATCTTTATATTTCTTTAAAAATTTGTTTTATGATCTAAGGTTTAAAAAATTTGATAATGCTGGCTATATGCACATACTGTTTAAAGTCAGGAATCATTTCTTCTAAAGTAGACAATCAAAATAAGCAGTTTGAAGAGATGAATTTAAGACAGCAAAATTGTTGTACCTTCAGCAGCGTAAAAGAAATACTGTACCTTGGACCAGAAAACGTATATTAGCGATGGTTCGGTTAGTGACTGCATAAGCAAAATAAATACCTTAGTGTAAAATACAGTTTCACATGACAGCATGTTTGACTAGTAGTAAACATCTGAATTTAGGGAGCAGTTAATACTAAAATGTGTTCTGCTCCTTTGCATAAAAATACATTAATATGAAATCTTACAATGCCTTTGTTTCTCACTGCTTAATATTAGGAGAGATCTGGTCGGGTCTTGTTGATCATTTGTTTTCTAGGAACATGAGGAAAAAGTATCTTTCACAAACCTTTCCAAAAAAAGTTACCTTATTTCTCCTCTTCAAACCTTCTAGTTACTTTGCAGAATAAGGCTGCATCGTTTATTTTGGATGTAGAAAGTTGATCAGACCATTGCTTTTTACTATGAAATGGCAGTGTAATGAGTTAAATGATAAACTTGCATGCACAGGGAGATTTTCTTCCCTCTGTTAATCTTTAAACAATTTCTGTGCATTCAGAAAAAAAGATACTGTTGAAGACCCCAGATTGCAAAAGCAGTGCCACTTCTTCTGAGAGCTTTGGGGCAATCCTCTGATGTGTAATTGCTTTTACATCAGTCACAAGAGAGAGACAAGAATGCGCTTTCCTTGAACTTAACAGTTTGGGCAATTTTCTATAATCCAGTAAATACAAATTGTAGCTTGATTATTCATCTACGTCTGTCAAGCAAATTTTAATGGATGAATGAATGAGTCAAATCTATGCATGGAAATATACAAATGTGCAAAATATGGTCTAATTACCAGGCTGCTGAATTTACACAAGGTCAGGTAAACAAGGCACCAGTGTAATGATTATTAATTGTTAATAATGCCTTTGGGAAAACATTCACATTTTCCTTCTGAATACCTAACAGTTTGCCTTTCTAATCATTTTAAACTCTGAAGATTTTAGCTGGTTTAAAAAAAAAAAAAAAAATTTTTACCCTACTTTTATCCTTTCTCTATAATTGCTTACTAATTTTTTTAGAATAAAGGTAAAATGTAATACATTTTTCAGGACCCTTTTGGAAATCAGTTTAATATGATGGTGAAAAAATTAAGGGAGTAGCATACTCACAGAGCAGAATGAAATAGCTGCTATCTTTTGTCTTCATTGAAGGGAAGAGTGTGCCCCCCCACCCCCACATCTTCCACCCTCTTTTCAAACCTAATCGACATTCTACAACACAAAACCAAGGTGGTAATAAGGGAAAGGAAATCAAAGCAGGCTTTTTTTCCCCTCTATTTACCATAGTAAGTCAACATTTGACTCTCTCCTCATATTCTATAAAATGAATGTTGGAAAAAGAATAATATGAATGAGTAGTTTCCCATCGAAATGCCCAAGGGCCGAAATAATTGAGGGAGTACTTGCTAAGGTTTTTCTTAGTTCAGTAACTCTTGATCACTGTGCAGTTGTGTAGCTGTGCTATCATTAAGGGCTCTCCATGTCTGGAAGGACACCCCCCTCTCCCAGCTTTAATCCAAAAGTCATAAATTGTAGAACTAACATGTCGTCTACGGGTCACCCAGGCGAAAACACTGCATCTTGAGAAATCCATCTTTCTGCCACTGTGCTTTGAAAATCTTTTGAATACTTTGCATTAATGGTGCTTCTGCAATCTCTTGCTGGGCTCTCTTCTCATCTTCACAAGCTCCATATTCAGAGGTTTTTCCTCATAGTTAATATAAACATCCTCTCTCTGTTCTAGGCCTCACTTCTTGCTACATACCTATGTTCATTGTTACATGAGTATACCCACCTTTATGGTTTTTTCCCCCATGTAAGTAGCACTCATGTCTCCCTTTCATTTTTGTTTTTCTGAAACTGTTTGTTTGTTTAGCTATTTATTTTTGAGATGGAGTCTCGCTCTGTCACCTGCCTAGGCATGATCTTGGCTCACCGCAACCTCCACCTCCTGGGTTGAAGCAGTTCTCCTGCCTTAGCCTCCCGGGCAGCTGGGATTACAGGCGCCTACCACTACGCCTGGCTCATTTTTATATTATTAGTAGGAATGGGGTTTTGCCATATTGGCCAGGCTGGTCTCGAACTCCTGATCTCAGGCAATCCACCTGCCTCGGCCTCCCAAAGTGCTAGAATTACAGGCATGAACCACTGCTCCTGGCTGGAACTCTTTATTTTTAATCATGATTGCTCTTTGTAGGTTAGATTATAGTATATGTAAGCCAAATGAATTTGAGCAAATTTTTTTTACCTTAACTGTGTAGTTAGCATCCTGTCCTATTTTGTATACCACTCTAGAATATAACGTACACTTTATACATACTTGTGAGTGCTATAGTGGTTGAATTAGATTTGTGTAGCGTTATAGCCAAATTATTCTGCCATTTGAGACGTTATAAATCCAACCTTCCCTCTCCACAGACTCTGTCATCCAGCAACACTGTCAAAACTATCATTCCTCTAGACAGACCTCCTTGTTTTCTCAACAACTGCTTGGATTGTCCTCAACCACTTGCCATTTTTATCTGTTTCAATTCTCTTTCACCTTTAAGACCCAAACCCATCTCATTTCTAGGAAGCCTTTCATGGACATCACAGCTATGGAATTTTTTTCCCTCTGAATCCCTAAAGAACTTCAAAAGTATAACTTTTCTCCCCCCATTTTCTTTAATATAGTCTCTTATAGTTATGTTCTTTCATTCGTCAAATCATTTTGTTCCCTATAAGGTTGTAGATTTCTGGAGAACAGGGGAAAGAAGAAAGACTAATATTTTTTTTACTGCCAAACACATTGCTACATATTTTTTATGTACATACATACATTTTTAAAAGGTATCATTTAATTATTGTAGCAACCCTGTGAAGTTGGTGGTATTTTTTCCATTTTTATAGATAAGGAAGCTGAATCTTATAGTAAGAAACACAACCAATGTTGGAACGGCAATACATTGTAGAGCTGAGATTTAAGTTTGGGCCTCTCTGATTCAAAGTCTGTATGCTGTTTTCAGAAAGCCTCCTCTGTAAAAGAGTGACAATTTGCTTTCTAGTCTGTCAGTTTACTAGAAAGTTCAAAGAACTGAATAGGTGTTCAATAAATGATTAAATTTGTGACTGTAGAAATCTGAATTGCTTTGACTTCATTTCTTTTACCCATCAGCTAATGGTAATATGAATCAGCAATTAAATAGCCAAAGCCTTAGTAAGGGCCCTCTGTATTCTCACCAAAGGCTAGTACATAAGAAGTTGACAATTGTACTGCAACATTATGGCTGTTTACTTGAGACAAGGTTTTTTTTTTTACTTGTTTGTCTGTTTTTAAGCTTTTTTCTTGTTGATTCCAACATTCATTGATATTGTTAAATGTCACTCTTCTCACTTAGTATTTGCATTTCATTTTACGATAGTAAATCTCATTGTATAATATAATAGTAGCATGAATAATTTATGCCTCTGTCAAGGAACTATTAAAACACAGAGATTTTTAAATATGCATATTCTAAACTTCATATAAAAACTAAGGAATGGAGTTTTTAATTTCCTCTCTGAGTGTTTATTCCAGGAGTAAACGTGGGCATTTACTAAAAAGCTATGCTCTTACTGACTTCAATTTAGGACTGAGTGCTGAGTTGTAATTGTGTCTATAGGTAAGGAAAAATTGGCGTTTTATCTTTAATAGAAAATCAGCTGCTGTACTTTTTGGGGGCTGTTTACTTTTTTTATTTAAAACAGGAATTTTTATTAGGTGTATTTATTCTCAAAGAATTAATGATTATAAGGATTAAAAAGGATGAGTGCCAACCTAAGAATGAAAAGAATTTTGATATGAGCACAAGCATTGTGACTGAGCTTTGGGGTGACAAAAATATGATGTTTTAGGTATCTGGGGTTTCTCCTTGTCAACTTCCATGCATATTGGTAAGTTCAGCCTATTTTGTAAACAGTTACTAATGCCATAATGCATTTTCCCATATTTTCCATCTGAATTTTTTACTATTATTGATTGAAGATTCAATTGAGAAATGTATTTAGAACCCTGCTTTCTGTGGTAATCACAGAAGTCAGTGGGAAGACAAGAAAATTGTATTGAAAGAAATTGTGTGCGTGTGTTTTGTGTTTCAGCATAGATTATCTCTGCCAAAATAATAGCCGTCATTTTGTTCTTGTTATATTAGTGGCCTGTAGCTTACCACTACTCCTTTTGCCTTAGTTTTGCTTCTGACCACTGGCTATTAACATCAGCAAGAACTTTTTAATTGAATGTCCCAATTTGAATGATTTTTGTCCTAATATTATTATATCTTGATCCATTTCAAATTAGAAGTCCCTAAATTGTGACCTCTCACCTCAACTCAACAGCCCTTTAACATTCAAAGACTTTGAAACTTCACTTCTGTTTAGAATTTCATATCATGCCCATCATGGGGGGAAAAGATGGAAAATGTATACGCTGAGCCTATAGGACTTCCTGCAGTGCTTATTAATCCTTTATGGATCATTTGAAATGTTTCTAGTTTATTTAAGCTTTGCTGCTTGTATCAGATTGTTCCTACGAAAAAAGAAAAAGTGATCATGCTTTGAATTTTTAAAAATGATCTCACTTTCAAGCAAAAGCACTTTTATGCTCCATTAAAGTTGAATTTGCCAAACTCTTACATCGCATTAACACAAGCTTTACTGGATAGATAAACGTGTTGTTCAAAGACCAACTTGAACTTTACCAAACTGCATATTAAGATTTTTTTATCTTTATTCTTCTTATTTCTTGAATTATTTTAAAATAGACTAGTAAAATAGACTAGATAGGCCTAAAAGTACTACTTTAATGACAAAATAATTTCTTCATTTGATGTAAAAAATTAGTATAGATTGTAAGCTAATTGTTAAATGAAGACATAATTAACAAAAATATTTTGATAGTTACTTTTGCATTTTTTCATACTCCTTTTATGTAGTATCAATATCACAACAAAACTTGTTTTTTTGAATTTGCATAAGTGATTTATTGTTTTGATGGTTATAATTTTTACTCAAGTCTATCATGCATCTTTGAAAATTCAGTATTTTCTTGAAATGTTTAGTAGGTCAGCCAATAAATTGACTTTTTAAAAATCCTTCTCAATTTAGTGGGTTTTTTCAATATGTGGAGGACATCTTCTGTTTTCTGTGAATGATAGTGTTATACTCTTTGTTTTTATTTATGTTGTGAAGCTTTTAGCTTGGAAATAATCTTGGAATGTGTATCTTTTCAACCTAGAGTTACTTAGAAAGTTCTATTCTCCTTTGTACTATGTTTTCTGGCTCCCTAACACAATTGTAAGGACTTGGTCTTTCCTTTTTAGTTTCCTTAGCCTTGAGGTTTTAATTTAATGTGTTTTTTTCTTCTGAAAGAAGGTGAGCTAGTTTTCTACTTGAAATGTCTTTGTATTTTCAAATACATGAAACCTTTATGAAGTATGAGGTTTTGTTTTATCAAAAATAACACACATGCTTTCTTTTAAAGAATTAATTTACATCAGCATTTATAGTGAACTTGAAAAAATATTTTAATGGTAATGAAAATATAATTTAATATCAGGCTAAGTCTTTTTCAGCCCTCTTAGATTCCCGATTTTTAGCTGTTGAGTCACAGGGGTTCCTAATGAAAAAGAAAAATGCATTTTTAGGAAATTACTTTTTTAAGGCAAACGATAAATTGTACACATAGAGAGAAAGGAAAGAACTTTTTATCTGCCTGTTGTAGGGAGAAATCCAAACAATTATATGAAATACTTAGCAAGTTATTTTAATGTTACAGCTTTTGCATTTCTGAGACAGTGATGATACCTTGTTAGTAAGAAACTTTATTAACACTGACTTCTAGTGTAAAAATCTGCCCTGTATTTATTTTTCACTAATTCACTTTATTCTTTTCTCCTGGTGTTCCCATGACCTTTAAGAAATGTACAGTTTGCATCTCAAACTGCAACTGTACTGAGTAACACAAAGTTGAATTATGAACGTAATGGCAGTTCTCTGTGGTGTTTCCAGTTCATGCTTACTTTTAGTTTGCTAAATTCATAAGTGAAGTGTTTTTTAGTGTTGCCCATGTTAGGGAAAAGGTTAAATAATGCTCAGCTTCTCGTTGTTTGGTAGAAAATTGCATTCCCATATTTTCATTCTTTGGCCAGCATAAATGGTGTGCTGGATTGTTTTGGAGCTTTCAGGCAGTACTTACATACTTCTAAAATACTTCATAAACTGCTCAGGTAGCAAGAGTATTCTTGTATCACCGTGCAGTGGCACTAAAAATCATCCTGGGATAAGAAACGTGAAACCTAACATTACTTCCCAAAGTCATATACTTTGAAAAACCTTGAGCAGAGGCAAGAGAGTAACAGTATCTATGAATTCTCTGAAAACTCTTATTTCCAGTAGGAAGCCTGGTTACCAACCAAAAAGTAGGTGATGAGAATTTATTTTTAACTTCAAGCATAATCTTTCTAAAAATGTAATTTTATTTGAGATTTGCCTCTCATTAACCAACAAACCGTATCTTTTGGTTATATATTTCATATTTGATTAATGCAATCATCGGGTTATTTGCTGTGAAGGAACATAGAACAGATACACTGTTTTCCATTTTTCCAAGTAATATGGGTCACATCATAAGATGTAAGTAATCCATCACTAGGCAATGGCTCCACAGCATTCAGATAAAAATGTTTTAAACATCCCTGAAAGGAGAAAAGCCCACTAATACTGCACTGTTTATTGCCAGGAGAGAAGATATGAGTGCTTGTATGTGGGAATTACTCTTTGTTTTTTTGAGGCAGGTCTCTCTCTGTTGCCCAGGCTGGAGTGCAGTGGTGTGAACATGACTCACTGCAGCCTTGACCTCCTGCTCAAGCAAACCTCCCAACTCCGCCTCTCAAGTAGCTGGGACTACAGGTATGCGCCACCATGCCCAGCTTATTTTTAAATTTTTTATAGAGACAGGGTCTTACCATGTTGCCCAGGCTGGTCTCAAACTCCTGAGCTCAAGTGATCCTGCTGCCTTGACCTCCTAAAGTCCTGGGATTACACACATGAGCCACTGTGCCTGGCCAGGAATTACTCTTGATCACAAAACTCTTTTATGGAAGTTTGGACATTGATCTTACGTGATACTCACAGTGTCATCCCATGAAAGAGCTAGGGTAGGTGTGCTTACAATATCCACGGGAACATACCCAAAGGCTCATGGGGTGAAGGGCTTGCCCAAGGCACATGGCTCCTGAAGCAGTGAGGTGAGAAGAGATCTTTGAGTTGGCTCCTGCCCTTCCATTTTGCCACAGGGCTTCTTTATCTGCCTCCTGCAAGAAGGGCACAGTGAGGGAAGGTTCGGAAGGGTTTTTGGACTCTCACAGGCAGCCTAGCCTGAGGGAGGCTGGAGTGTTCAGCCATCTGAATTAGTCTCAATATCAGAGAGTTTAATTCCATCAGTGTAAAATTAAAAGAATATTTCATCATCTTCTGCAGTGCATCAGACACTATGTTAGACTATAGAGGCTCAAAGTTGAATGATAGGATCTCAGAGTTCTTGGGGGCTGAGGTGGTGGCCTTCTGTCTCCCTTTGCTTTTACCTCTTTCCTTCTTTCTGCTATCCGCAAACTTTTTGTCCTCTTACCTATTGGCATGTTTGGACCTCTTCCTGCACTTAGAGTCATGCCTACTTTCATGCATTCCAGGTGTCCCAATTAAAAAGAGCCGTTCTCCCAAGTGATGCTGTTAAAACTGTTTTAATATAGATCCAGCATGTTGCTTGCCCTTAGCATTCATTTTAATTATTTGAAGAAAGTAATTCATACAAGTATGTGCAAAGTACAGCCCTTTTGAAGGTTTTTCACTTTAACAGTCACTTTACATATTATTTTGGTAGTGATGTTCCTTGTATGGGCAGCCAGCATATAAGCTGGGCCAGATGAAGGATGTATCCTCTCTGCTTAGGGAATCAGTTTGGCAGACATGTGAGTAGCTATATTCCCACGCCAGATTACTTTACCCACATAGTTTTATGATCATCAGTGTTTTAGTGATACCGTAAATGTAGCAATAGAGTGGAGACTCATCATCATTTCATACTGGTATGTAAAATGCCGCCGGTATTTGACCATCTTGAAGCACAGTGCTTTTGTATGCTCAGTAACTGTGTGTCAAGTTTGTGGCCAGTTAGCGAAGTATCTCAGTCCTTCACTCATCCCCAAAGAATTCATACAAACTGTCCTGTAATGAGTGGCTTGCTTTTCTCAACAATAGTTTGAAGTCCAGCATGTAAAAATGTAAATCTCTCTGCTGGCTTCTAATGTACAAAGCCTCCTGAGAGTGCTCCCAGGGAAGAAGAGTTGATTAGGTAGAGACTTCTCTGTTCTTAGTAAATTAATGACCTACTCCAGGCCCATTTTCTTTCCTGGAGGAACACTCAGCGACAGTGCTTATGCAGCAAAGTCAAATTCTTTAGTTTTATTTTATAAAACATCAAAAGAGAAGCCAAAGAGAATTTTTTCCTAACAGCATCTCCTAAGTCCTAGAATGTAATCAGAAGTAAGGCAATGGACTAGCAAATGGACAGGCATTCATAAAATCATCTTCATGTCGATGGGAGGAATGTTAGGCTTGCCACAGATGAGTGGGACTTGAAAGTAGATTCAGAGGCTTGTTAGAAGATTCAGAGCAAGGACAAAAGAGCTCTGGAGCTGAATCTGAAGAATTTTTCTTTGAACCTATTTCAATAACACATGAAAACATCTCTTAAGATGGAAGGTCTTTTCCTTAACGATTCTTGCAATTTAGAAATTGTAGGCCCTGGGAATGTGTATTCAAATCCTTAGCAACCAAAGTATTCAGAAGGGGAATAAGGTGTTTTAGGCTTTGAGAGGGGTAACATAAGGGGCAAATGTCAGGATTAGGAACATACATACATATATATATATATATATATATATATATATATATATATATATTTAAAACCTTTAATCTATCTTTATAGCACTCTGCCTCAGCCTGGCTTCTATATGTTTCACAGCTTGATAAAATATGCCATTTAGTCTCATGATATATATTTATTAAACCTTATTTGTGTAAATACATGCCCACTTATCACTGTCACACCATAGAGGACCTGCTGAAACACAGATCGCTGGGTGTCACCCCTAGAGTGTCTAATTCTAGGTCTGGGGTGAGACCAGATAATGTGCATCTCTAACAAATTCCTAGATGATGCTGATGTTGCTGATCCCAAGCCCACATTTTGAGAGCCACTGCTCTAGACATTCATTGACATATACTACTCAGCCAGGAGCACTCAAATGAAAACAGTAGTAACACTAAATCCTAATTTAATGTTGGAGTAATGAGATTAAGTTAACAGGAAATACTTTCAGTGCTAGGAACGTATATATTTTGCTAACCTTAGTTATGGATAAGTCATTAGGGCTTATGGGGAACCTCATGTTGTTGTTGGTTTTTTAAATTCTGTTGTAGAATTAGAGAACTCTTTCACTTGAACAGGCCTTACAGTCATCTGTCCTGATGCAACACCCTTCTTTATGAAAGAAGAGACGGAAGCCCCCAAAATTGAGCTCTGGTGCATTTCAGGTTTTGGTTTCTAGAGGCAGAGCCAGGAGAAATGATTGAATACTATAGTTTAATTTAAATAAGACTTATGTTAGGAAAGGGATCTTTTAAGAGGGCTAACTAATTTCCCAAATATGAAAGGAGGTATTTTAATATTTAGTCAACCATTTAATGTCCTTTAGCTAAATTTTCAGTCCTAAATTTGATTTTAGGCACTCTGAGACAAAGGTCTGTACAGAATCTGTAATGATTCTAATAAAATTACTTTTTTCAGTTGCAGAGATTCCTGTGTGGCTTAGTTCTTAGGTCCACAGCCCTAGATTCTTGGGAAATCTGCTAGAGGTAGTCTGGTAGAAATGTTGATAAATAACACATTTTGAAAAGATTAACCATTGTCATTAGACCAAAAAAAGGAATATATAGAAATTGGAAGAAGGAGGAAATTATTATTTACAGATCATTCGGAACGTGGAAAATCCAATAAAATCAACCAAGAAGTTACCACAGACAAAAAGAATTTTAATAAGGTTACTAGTTATAAAATTAATACTAAAAATCAGTAGCTTTCGGCTATATACACACAACCACCAGTTAGAAAACATAAATAACTAAATCTCATTTACAATCCAGGCTAAAACGATGAAATACCTAGGAATAAACTTGAAATGTGCTGGATATATATGAACTCTGAAGGACTTAAAAGAAGACTTGGGTAAATGGAAAAGCATATATTCTTGGCTAGGACCACTCAACATTTTAGGATTATCAGTTCCCCTAAGTTTATCCATAAATTTAAAGTTTCCTCAAGTTTTAAAAGGAAATCACGGGAAAATTCTAACAAAGAAAATGGCCCATGAGTCCTACTGGCAATTGGGGTATTTAAAATATTTTGGTGCAAAACTATTTGGTGATTTCAAAGTAGCAACTATAGAAAGGCCATAAACAGACCCAAAGTTGCATTTTATTTTTTAAAGGAAGGTGGTTTACATCAGTAGGTAATAATCATCCGGAAGAAAATACAGTTGATTTCTTCTTTGTTCCTTACACTGAAGCAACTTTCAGAAGGATCAAAAACTTAAACTTAGAAAATGGAACTATAAAAATAATATTGTTACTAATTGTGGAATTGAGAAAACTTTTTTAATAATTGATTTTATTTTTTAGACCAGTTTTAGGTTCACAGCAAAATTTCAGAGTAAGGTGTATAGATTTCCCATATACCCCCTGCCCTACACTTATATAGCCTCTCTCATTATCCACATCCCCTGCCATAGTACGTTTGTTACAACTGATGAACCTATATTAACACATCATCACCCAGAGTCCATAGTTTATGTTGAGGTTCACTCTTGGTGCTGTGCATTTTATAAGTTTGGACAAATGTTTCTAACATATCTCCACCATCACAGTATCCTGCAGAGTGCTTTCACTGCCCTAAAAATCCTCTGTGCTCCACTTATTTGGGAAGACTTTTACGTAATACATAGCAAAGGAAAGCGTACAGGGAATGGAGCGCTCCCATACACTGTTGGTGGGAAATGGTACACCTTTTGAACAGCAATTTGGCAACATCCGTCAAGATTGTAAATGAACATACCACTCTACTTTGCAATTCTAATTTGGATATCTCTCCCTACAGATGTACAGTCCTTACAGATATTATCAAAGGTACTATACAAGGATATTTCTTGCAGCATTATAATAGTAATAGTAAGAGACTGAAGACAACCTATTGTTGATCAGAAGAGCATTCATTAGATTATTACAGTCGTAATAGAAATTTGTGCAACCGTTAACAAGAACACTGAAGATCTATATGTACTAGTAGTCCATAATTTCCTCTACTTTTCAGTGAAAAAGCAGCATTTAGAACAGTGTATATGATAAACTTCAATTTGTATTTTTTAAAATGAGACATAATTATTCATAATATGATAATAAATTTTAATTGACCTGGCCAGATGTTGTGGCTCACACCTGTAATCCTAGCACTTTGTGAGGCTGAGGCAGGAGGAGCACCTGGGCGACACAGTGAGACCCTGACTCTATTAATAATATTTAAAATTTAAAAAAAATTTAATTAACCCAATATATCCAAAATGGTATTTTATTCTGTAATGAGTGTTAAAAATACCACTAAACTATTTTATAGTCTTCTTTTTTGAACTAAGTCTTTGAAATCTGCTGTATATTTTACACTTGCAGCCCATCTCAATTTGGAATAGCCATATTTTAAGTGCTCAAGAGCCACATACAGCTACTGGCTCATTTATTAAGTAGCATAGATGTGGTGTGTAAAGAGCACTGGACTAGAAGTTCAGTCTACATGCTGTGTGACAGTATGCAAAAAATTTACATTCTTCTGGGCCTCATTTTCCTCACATACAATGTGAAGGATTAGACAAGAGATCTAAAGTCTCTTCCAGCTTTAAAGCTTCGGGTTTAAATATCTCACTTCATATTACTTGTCAAAGTCAAAGGTGTAATTCTGATTGCTTTCCATAGACACTGTTTTCACCAGCACTCCTAAAATTCTGTGATTCTAATTAAAGCGCATTTCATATTTTAAGAACTCTATTGTTGTTGCCAGATTGAGGTTCTTTGTTTATTAGTTTGTGTAAGGGAAGAAAGTTATTAAGCTATGTACATGATGTAAACCATTCAGTTCTTTTAATAGAATTAAGTCAGATTTCAGACTTTGATAATTCTAATGCTGCATAGAAAACTTGGAAGAGCAAGCGTGAACCACCTAAATAATATGTAAAGAAGGAGTAAACTTGGGAAGAGAGAAAGTTGAGAGATAATTTAAGTACAATTGCATTTATGAAGTTCATTGTTCAGAAAATAATAACCAGTAGTTTCTCTTTGAACAAGAGAGAATGAGAATAATACAGAACAGTGGTTCTCAACCTTGGCTGCGCATTAGAATCACTTGGGGAAACTTTATAAAATCCCATTGCTCATTCCCTATCCCAGACTGGTGTTCTCAAAGTGAGATCCCAAACTAGCAGCAGCAGTATCACGTGGGAACTTGTTAGAGATACACATTCTCAGACCCCACCCAGGACTTACTGAATCAGACAC
The DNA here is from genome assembly GCF_001604975.1 of Cebus imitator. NCBI lineage: Eukaryota > Metazoa > Chordata > Mammalia > Primates > Cebidae > Cebus > Cebus imitator. The sequence goes on from NW_016107904.1 coordinate 560,027, forward strand.
TCTTGGGTGGCGCTGTGTTGTAATGCTGCCCTGGTGAGTCCAGTGTGCTGCCAGAGTTAAGAATTCTGGAGCAATAAGTACTTGGAACAGGTTTAACAGATGGGTTTTATATTGGGTGCCAGCTTCCATTCTATAGTGGCCTTGAGGAATAAAGTTGGAAATGGAACTGCAGTATACCTGCTAGGTGTTTGCCATTCCTGATTTAGTGATTTGGGTAATTTATTAACATTATAGAAGGTTGGATGTTGCAATCACTCATAGATGAGCCTTTCTAAACAAATATACGTCAAGAGGCATCTCAGCCAATTGGCAAAGAAAAAAGGCGAAAAGGCAGGGGAAACAGGAGAAAAGAAAAAAGTCACACTGGAACAGAAGCCACAAAAGAAGTGGGGAGGAATACAGAAGGTAAAATGTTAAAGTGAAGAAATTCCAGGTAGATTATAAAATATTTATATATAAGGGTTTCTTAAAGAAGTTCAAGTGTGATGGAGATTTTAGGCCCACTTCAAGATCTATCATCAATTCTGTCTGACCAAAAAGTACTAAAGGCTTGCTCTACCCTTTGTCACTTGGCGTTAAGGCATGTATTTCCTCTTAATGAACTTAATACAGGTATGGTAAATTTGGAGTGAACTAAGCCAGGAAATAAAATATTTTCAAAGTGTAAAGAGGTTATCACTGACTGAGAAGGAGTTAATGTGTCATATATCCTTTTGATTTTCACTCCTCGAGAGAAATCGCAGTATCTATAATTTCAGAGGCATATTCAGAAGAATGTTATATTGTGATTTCTCTGTGCTGAATCTTAGAGATCTGTCAGGAAGTCTTTAGCCCTGACAAAATAAGAATGGACCCATTATGGTATCAGGTCCATTCGATTTTTCAAAAGTTAGGGGAAATATGCAGATTGTTTCAGAGACTCTCTTTTTGCTCTTGTTGTAAGACAGATGAAGGGAAGCAGGCCGGGCTGTGTTCAGAATGCATCTGGAGCTGCTTCTCTCTCGAGATCTCGGCAATATAACTTCTGCAAGCCCTTTCTGTGTGTATTTTTCTTTTCTCATCCTGAAATATTCCATTTTGCATGAGAAAGTCAGCTTTGATAATTTCCAAAAGCTAGGTATTATAACAGAATTTGTGCCTCTTAGAAAAAAACTGCCCCTTTCCTGTAAAACAGAACCTGCCTTTTATACCTGAGTAAATAATTCTGATATAACTTTTCTAATCATCATTTATTATTGAAAAGATTATATTATTTTTGAGGTTGTGTTTATCTACTAAAATATGATGATTTTTATATTAATTTCTGAATACTCAGTTTATATTTTTAGATTGTTTTGTGAATTGGGATCTCTGAGTATAAAGTGGTTTGCACATTGGTGATATTGTTTAACATCTTCCTCAAATAGCAAGCACATGCATTTCAACAGCTTTTGGGACAGTACTACAGTTAATAATTTCTTAACAAGACAAATGTATGCTTTTTTATTGTTATCATTATTTTCTCATCTTATGTTCTGGCATTTAAATTATGAAACTTTATCTCAGCATGTAGACTTACCTTGTGCTGCCAAGAGGAAAGAAGTGGCTTTTCTGCAAAGCCAAATACTTTTTACTTTATTGTCTGCTGCGAAACAGCTGCTGATACCAGGAAAATGCCGTCTCATCATTGGGCCTGGGGTGTCCAAAAGAGGCAGGAAAAGAAAATGACTGTAGCTCCCTGTCTGCCCTGGCACTCTCCTCCTTTCTCTCATATTCATTGCTGCGAAGAGCAGGAGAACAATATTCTGCAATTAAGGATTCCATTAAGTTGAAGAAAAGAGCAAATGGGGGATGTTTGTTCTCTAAGCTGAAAAAATTTGTCTGGGGTGGGGGTGATAGTGGTAGTGGTAAGGAGAGAGGTGGGTGGAGAGACCAAGTCAGGGCTGTTTGTTGAATATACTGTTAAGGACTGTTACCATCCTAATTAATCAAGTTAGAAATTACAGCTGTAGTCGGTTTCCCCCCAATTCTTGTTATCAATTTTCTTCTCTTTTGAGACAAAGCAAATATAAATTTTGTGTTCATTTGTCATTCGTTCTTTGACTTCAGCATCTCTGAAAATAACAATGTAGCACAAAAGCCCAGTATTTACCTAGTTGTAATGTGGGTTGCCATGGTGTTTTGCAAATTATTGCAATTATGTTCACCATGCGAGTCGCCCTTGGTAACTGGCGAAAAAACTGATAATCCTGTTTTGAACAAAAGGTCAAATTGCTGAATAGAAAGTCTTGATTAACTAAAAGATGTACAAAGTGGAATTATTTCCTACCATTCAGAAATAGTTCTTGATCGGGTTTGGGGGAGGGGGTGAGTAAGTACATCTGATTACTGAAGTACAAAGCATTGAAAGGATGTTGTCTTGAGCCTTTCATGTAGTCTTAATGGTGGCTTTTTTGTCAAATTTACCCATTTGCGGCATTGAAAGAGGCAGCTGCATTTAAGCTGGAGAGACGGTGCTTTTTCAAGAGTTCAGTGCATGGAAAGTTCTCAGCAGTATCTGCAGTTTACTAGTAGCCCCTGGTCTATTAAAACTGATGTGCCGCATTTGAGCCCATTGCTCTCAGTACTTGTGAACCCCTCTGGCTGATGATCTAATAAAGTGCTCTTACTGGACAATCTCTGATCAGCTACTTAAAAAGGAGGCTGGAGGAGGGGACCAGAGGGAGAAGCCTCACAGGCAGTGAGTCTTGGTGCAGGCCAGAAGAGAGAAGACAAGAGTGGCTAAACTGAAACGTTTGTCACCATGATGATTTGTGCTAAGGCATTTGCCACAGGGTTTTGGTTTTGTGCCCCAGATCTCCCAAATTGTCATCATAAGTTTTTTTTCTGAAGAGAAATTTTAGTTTTAAATTAGATAAGAGATTAGAAGTATCTTTATCAAATGTTAAAATCTACCTTGCATTTGTTTCTTAAATTATAGGCATTCAGAAAATATATAATCCTACATTCATGTAAAACCAAAAGTTTCCCATGTTGCGGCCAAAGGTTAGATGGATTTCGTCTCTTCTGAATCTGGCAGAACATCTGCAGGGAGTGAATATTGGAGGGAGGGAGTTCTTTTTTTTTTNTTTTTTAATGACCACCTGAAAAATCAATTCTCAAAACTTTTGAGAGTGTGTGAAAGTGGCATGAAAGCAAAGCAAACCTTAACAAGTTTGTGGGTCTACATTCTACATCACCTAGCAACCTCCTGGCTCAGCCAGATCTCTTGTCTACCCTTAGTTCTGTTTACAGACTATTCAAACGGCCCTTTGAAACCATGAAAGATATTCAGTTTCATTAGTACCATTCTCAAGGAGAAAATAATTAAAGTTAAATGAACAAACATTGCCTGGTGATAGTTTGAACTCCATTCTGATTTTAAGATGTCCTTTGAGGCAGTAGTAGCTATAGTTCAGTTTTAACATTTGTCGTTTGCTACCCAAAGGCGTATCACATGAAACCATACCAATAAATACTAGTCTCTGAGCAAACAAACAATAAAAATCACTTTTAGCTAGACTTGAGCAAAGAAAAACTCTTCTGGTAAGAAGGTTTTAGGCGTGCATGCCATCCTGATTGAATTTTGTTTTATTTGATTCTTACCCCAGGACATCTGAGTTGATCTGTGTACACACTGAATAAAGGCAGGGGAGAGGGCGTGGGGAACAAGGCACCTCTCTTTAAAACTGATTTATTACCTACCTTCAGAGACCCACCACCATAAAGAAAGATATTCATATTCTGTAAAAGACGGGGTGCATTTTAGTGCATGGCTTAATTTAATAAATGATACTAATACTACTAATATATACCCTGCCACTTCCTCATTAAGAATTGCTTATATGATTAAAATGACCTATTTTTGAAATTTTAGATTTAGTAAAAAAAAAAATTTTTAATAACAGATGATTTTTTTTCATGTTCCTTTTTTTTTTCCCCTATAGGCACATTCCCTGAAAATTTATCTTGGCAGCGAGCATATACATGATATAGCTCAGACTGTTTTTCAGCTGTGTTACTGATTTGATTATATTGAAAGCTCTTGGCAAAACTGTCCCTTCTCTCGTTAATAAGCTTTCTGATTATAAGAACAATATAAACTTGTTGTAGGAAAATTTGAAAATACAGAAATAAGAAACCACAGAGATTACCAGTGATTACATTGGAGAGTATTTCCTTCCAGTCTTTTTTTTTTTTCTGTGCATATAATGATGAACCCAAACCTTGAGTTCACTTTTGAAGTTTATTCATTATTGTGTGTACATAGCTAAGGTGGTGGGTTTTTTCAGGAGTGAAAACTCGAGAGGCAGGAATGGTGATGGAAGTAATGAACAATTTTTCTTAGAGGTTTCATCACTAAAATATTAATGTAATCACCAGAATAACCATTTTACCATCTCATTGCATTTGATTCTTTCCTCCTTTTCCTTGTTGCAATGACTGTATGACTTACCTGACACATCCATTTATTACCATTCATGTTAGAAACTCAGACGTTCATTGCAGTTGGAATATTACATCCCCAAGTCACTTGTAGCTTCACATAGGGGGAAAAAGTATTTTATGAAAAGATTTGTAATATAATAGAGATTAATGGAAAGTGGAAAGAAAAATGCTTTCAGTTTCTCATATAAAATGAAAGCAGGGTGACTAGAAAATCTTGTATTCTTGTTATTTGTATTTTGTTAGATCTCTAACATCCACAGTACATGACTGGGTTGCATGAGCTCTTTGTGTTTTGTTGACAGTTGACAGACAAAGCAAAATTATTCCTGAAGCAAGGTACTATGTACTTAGTTTTGACCTATTATAGCCTAAGAACGTAGCTTGCTTTTAGTTGGATGAATAGGGAGAGTATTTTACAGAATAGGCTTGAGTATACTAAGAGAGGTTTTTAGTTGCCCATACAGAAAGATACATGTCCTCCATTGAACTTTTTTCCCCAAAATGTAATTTTCCATATAAAGTCTTTTAAGTATATTTTCCCTGGTTGCTTGCATGGAGACAATTTTAACTGTTCTGGTATTGTCCTGTAGGGGTAAAATACAATTGCTGGTAATTGTTGGTTTTCTGTGCTCACAGTATAACAGGAGAAGATGGCTTGCATGGGGGCTCTTTAATGTACCTCAGGTACATCTTCTGATGCTCAAGCTCTGATTGCAAATTAAAATAGCAAGGCTATGGTATTGGATTTGATGTGAGGCAAAGCAGACCAAGTTGCTAATTTATCATGTAATATACAATTGCTGAGGTTGGAATTTGTCCACTTGTAGTGCTATTCTGTGTGTTTAAATGAGGACCACTGTTTGCATCCAACCTATCATAACAGTTCGGGAGTGCTCCATTATCCTTTCAGCAAACTGATGGCAGAGTCTGGTCCTTGTACAAATGATAAGATCAATAACTTTCAAATAACTTGGATGAAATGACATATGACTGTTCATTTAAAGAGATGTCTTACTTAAAAAATCAATTTTAATAATATTTAAAATTCTTACATTGACCGATAAGGCACTTTCTACTTCTGTTTTGTTTGATAATTTTGTTCAAAATATTTTTGTATTAACTTTGGTGAATAGTTATTTTATGTATTTATTTTTCCTGATTTACTCTCTCATCTCTTATCCTAGCACCTCTCTGGGACTTAATAATCACTCTTCGACATGCCAGCATGCTGCAGTGTAGAAGATTTAACTTTAAAAGCAAAATTATATTCCTGTTAAAACTTCCCCTGGAGATCTTAGGGAAAATTTTTCCCAGTTTTGGGTACAAATGTGGGTCAGAAAGCAATTTGTTTTTTGATATTTCTGGAAATTCCAAATCACAACATGTCATTCTTCAAAAGCAGCTGTGGGCCCATACTGTGCACCATCTATAAGAAGGCCCATTTTTTGCCGCTGGGGATAATTCTGTGGCAGAAAAATGTGCCTGCAAGGGAACCCCGGAACATTTATAAATGGTTTAGGGGGAAAAGAGAGTCTGATGTTCTCAAAGGGCATTTAGCTTCGGGAGAAGGGTGGTTAATGGCCATTATTGAAAACTAGTAATAATCTGATGAACTCTAAAAGAGCATGCATGCTGGCAGACCCCGTCCCGTGACCCTGTCACTGCACTCCTGGTGAGCCATTACAATTTAAACTAAATCGTACGTCACTGCAGAACTGTGTTGTCTCTTGAAAATCTGTGAATCCTGAAATAAAGCAAAGACATGCTCCTCTTCCCCCACTGCCTGTTTTGCCATCTGTATCTTCACTATATTTTAGTTTGATCGGGAAAAAATATGAAAATTTAACTTATGTTGACTACATAGTTGTAATATTTCGCAATCAAATTGAGAAGCAGCACCACCTAGTCTTACCATTTATCCATTACTTTAGTTCTCCGTTTTGTAATAATACCAGGTAGAAGCTGACCAGGCTCTTTCCTGGTTAAAATGGTGCATTTTTAATAGTGCATTGTCAGCTGTAGCTTAGCAATAATGTTCCCCAGTACCAGAGACAGGATAATAACAATATTTTACATTTCTTAACATTTTTGTGAGTTTTCTTATTTGATCCTCTGAACAACCCTAATAGAGTAAATACTATTACCTCCTGTTTTATAAATGAGGAAACTGAGGCTCAGAAAGAGGTTCAGCAAGTTGCACAAAATTATCTGTTAGGAAATGGGAGGAAAGAAACCCTATTCGAGTGCGGTTTTTCATAACTTCAATTCTGTATTCTTCACTGAATGTGAACCTTTGTGGTAGAGACTGGGGAGGACACTACTAGCTCCAAAACAGATTGTTCCCCAGGGGACTGACTATCCAGTTAGGTGGGCAAAACAAGATAGTAAAATAAGATGGTTAAGGGACAGCGCACCACAGTGTATTGCTCAGCATTAGGTAGAATGGAGGAGAAATCCCTGTGGATCAGGAAAATTTCACAAAAGACGAATGGAACTGATGATCAAGGAATGGACCTTTTAGGCAGAGGTTCTCCAGCCTGTGTAATGATGAGGAGGTGAAAACAGGCAAAATGTGGTGAATAGAGTATGAAAACCAATCTGATTGGGCAATGAGTTTGTGTAAGAGAATGATGAGTAAGCGGGGGGGAACGGGATGAGGTTGTAAGGATTTGAAAGCCAGGCCAATGAATTTGTTCTTACAATTGTCTATGGAAGATATATGATTGGGAGATGGGAGTGGAGAGCCCTTTGTGTTGGATGTGAGAGAGAACTGAGTCAGGGAAACCAGGGAGGAGACTATTGCAATAGAACGATCTGAGGCCTGGCTTTGGTGAGGTTGATGGTAATGGGACTATAAAGGAAAAACGAGTGGACAAACTTGGTGACTGATTGGGATTGAGAGGAGACGGGCCCACTATATATTTGACTCGAGTATGCAAACTACTGTGCATTGTTATTTTCCTTATTTTTTATAAACTTGTTCCTCTATATTTTTATCTTATTGCTTCCATTCATTTATTTAGAGGACTTCTAAAAATATAATTTCAAATTTTTAGATTTAGGGGGTACATATGTAGGTTTGTTATATGGGTATATTATATAACACTGAGGTTTGGGGTACAAATAATCCTGTCACCCAGGTAGTGGGTATAGTACCCAAGAGGTACTTTTTCAGCCCTTGCTTCCCTCCCCCCTTTAATAGTTCCAGAGTCTCTTCCTGTCTTTATGTTCATGTGTACGCAGTGCTTAGCTCCCACTTATAAATGAGAACATGTGGTATTTGGTTTTTTGTTCCTGCGTTAATTTGCTTAGAATGATGGCCTCTAGCTGCATCCATGTGGCTGCAAAGGACATGATTTCATTCTTTTTTATGGCTGCATACTATTCCATGCTCTGTGTACGTGTGTGTGTGTGTGTGTGTGTGTGTGTATACACATATACGTTTTCTTTATCCAGTCCACTGTTGATGAGCACCTAGGTTGCTTCCATGTCTTTTCTGTCGTGAATAGTGCTGCAGTGAACATATGAGTGCATGTGTCTCTTTTGTAGAACAGCTTATCTTCCATTGGGTATATACTCAGTAATGCAATTCCTGGGTCGAATGGTAGCTCTTTTTTAAGTTCTTTGAGAAATCTCCAAACTGCTTACCGCAGTGGCTGAACTAATTTACATTCCCACCAACAGTATATAAGCGTTCCCATTTCTCTGCAGCCTTGCCAGCATCTGTTATTTTTTGTCTTTTTAATAATAACCATTCTGACTAGTGTGAGACGGTATCCTATTGTGGTTTTGATTTGCATCTCTCTGATGATTAGTGATATTGAGCATTTCTTCATACGCTTGTTGGCTGCTTATATGTCTTTTAAGAAGTATCTGTTCATGTCCTTTGCCTAATTTTTAATGGGGTTATTTGGTTTTCACTTGTTGAGTTGTTTAAGTTCTTTATAGATTCTGCATATTAGACCTTTGTCAGATGCATAGTTTGCAAATATTTTCTCCCATTCTGTGAGTTGTCTGTTTATTCTGTTGATAGTTTCTTCAAAAGATTTTTGAGGGCCTCATGCTCCACAATTTCAGATCTAGATGATTTCTGTGTGTATAGCCTTCTAAAAATACAAATGTACACAAACGAATAACAGTTTGTGTTTAAGGTGCAACTACTAGGAACGTCTCAGTTACAAGTGGAAATTGATTCCTTTTTAACATGTGCAGACAGAAGCCATTTTAGTTGAGGCCTCAGAAATATAATTTAGCAATCAGAACCAATCAGCATTTGACACAATTTCATACACAATGATTTTAAGGAATTAGTGATGTTGAGATTAAAGCAACAAGTGATAGAGCTTGGCATATTTTGGTAAAGGTTTGTTTTGCTATTGGACAGGCTGACTTTACCTCTTTTGAACTTTCTGTTTACAAATGTGGTTAAGCCAGGCAACTGAAAATTTATTGACCTTATTTCTATTGGTTATTATAATTTGCATGTGGCATTACGTAATAAAATCACGTATTTGGATAGCAGACATCCTTAAAGTGATTTAGAGGTTTTTATTAAAATCCAAACCTTTTTACAAGTTGGGCTTCCAAGAAACTACACTTTTATTTTAAAATGTCCTCTTCCATTGACTTGTCAGTATAGCCCTGGGCTGTGCAGGCTATATGTTATTTCTGAAAATGAGAGTTGAAAGTAAGTTTTGTCTTTGTGAGTGTTAAATCAAAGTGAACTTATATTAGTATTTTCATTTGCTTTGTTTTTACCACCCTTAAGAGACAAAATTCAGTATGAGATCTTATAAGATTTGCATCATCATGGAATATTTTCAAATACCTGGTATATTATATTTATTAAAAAAAAATTTGTTTGAGACAGGATCTTGCTCTGTCACCCTGGCTGGAGTGCTGTGGCGTAGTCACAGCTCACTGCAGCCTCACCTAACTGGGCTCCAGCCATCTTCCTACCTCAGCCTCCTGAGTAGCTGTGACTGTAGGCACATACCACCACTCCCAGCTAATTTTTGTATTTTTGGTAGAGACAGGGTTTTGTCATGCTGCCGCCGCTGGTCTTGAACTCCTGAACTCAAGCAATCCACCTGCCTTGGCCGCCCAAAGTGCTGGGATTACAGGCATGAGTCACCATGCCCAACCTATATTTAGTTTTTAGTAGCACAGATGTTCCTTGAAGGTTAGATTTAGCTAGCTGGTTTGCATTGGGGGAACAAAGGGTTAAACCAAATGTACTTTACAAAATTGAATTGAAGCAAAGCATATATTTAATATGATTAAGGCCTATTTCCTACATAGAAGAGTTTTGTTTAAAATACACCATGACCAAAAGCTTAATTATCAAAATAAAACAAGAAGCATAAAGAGTTACAGGCTTCTAATATTTTTTTCAGCCCCAGTTCCCTTCACACAGTTATCAGCATGTTTAATTTCCATGCATAATAGCACTAGTTATTGTTGTCATTTGTAAAGGGAGATTAACAGATAGTAAGTACAAACAAACCCAAATAAGCACTGAATAGAGAGGTGACAAAGGAAAAAAGACCTCTTTAATGTTAATTATAACTGGTAGGAAGTCTAGACAAATTATATTATCTGTTTTCTATATGATTTGAAAGGACGTTTAGTTAGTACTTCTGTCAGAGCTAGAGTTAGGTGTTTGCTTTAAAAACAGGTGAGATGATAACTTAGCATCTCCCTGGTTGGCAGCTCCCCTAGTGAGTTGTGAAGTTGTAAATTGACAGAATCAAGTTTAAAAAACATCTGAAAAGAACTCTATGGTTTTTGAACATTGTATTTTTAAAATTTAAGAATAATTTTAATATCCAGGTTATATTTTGGAACTGAGTAATTTCTTGTCTCAAAACATGGTAGTTGTTACCTGTCTGCTTAATTTTTTTAGTTTTGTTTAGAATTGGATGAATTGCAGCTATGACTGGCAGTGTTAACTAACTACATGTTCCAAAGCATATAAAGCCTCAGATATTAAATATAAAGTAAAAAACCCAAATGAATAATAAAGGAGTGGTCCAGTCCTGTACGGTTTGTTTCTTTTATTAATATACCTGAATGGGTACTTCAAGAAACAGCTAGTCTTACTTTTAGTGTTTATAGGCTACATTTAAAATGTAATACCTGTTCCTGCTGTCAGCTCCACTATTCCCCACTGTATCCCCCATGCCCAGAATAGACTAAACCTAAGTATCTTGTTTCCTTTTTTTTTTTTGAGACAGAGTCTCATTCTGTTGCCCAAGCTGGAGTGCAATGGCACGATCTCGGCTCACTGCAACCTCTGCCTCCTGGGTTCAAGTGATTCTTCTGCCTCAGCCTCCTGAGTAGCTGGGACTACAGGCAAACGCAACCATGCCTGGCTAATGTTTTGTATTTTTAGTAGAGATGGGGTTTCACCGTGTTAGCCAGGATGGTCTCGATCTCCTGACCTTGTATTTGCCTGCCTCGGCCTCCCAAAGTGCTGAGATTCTAGGCATGAGCCACCACACCCAGCCAGTATCTTGTTTCTTTAATTCTAAGGAGCTGATTGCGAGCTGCACTCTTGACTTAACAGCTTTTTTGAAGGAACTAAAGTGCATTATTAAACTGTACATGTCCGTTATAAATGCATTTGAGTTTCAAAAATATTAAAATGTGAATATAAATGTCTCTTTAAATCAAGAAGATGTTGTAATACATCCTCAAAATTAAAACAAACAGCTGCCTGTGACTCAGAACCACTGAATCTTTTTTCTTGTTCCTAATCTTTTGCTGTGGTCGTAGTAGTTTATCTCAGACACTAATCTATCCCTTCTCTGTATTGTTAGCATTTATAGTTGGTACCACACAACTTGGTTCTCAAAGCCAAGCCATTCTGAATTGCTTCTATAGTCTTTATGTGTGTGGACCTTGCTGTCCTATTTGTATTGTAATTTCCTGAAAGAGTACCTGGGGCCCTTTTGCCTATTCTTCACAATATTTAATATAATTCTGGGCGTTTATTACAAGTTTCATTAAGAACTCGTTGAGACCCTCCCTCTACCTGAGAAACTTACATTAAATTTTAAAATAGTTTAGCCTTGAATGAAGGTAGGAATAATGCTTACTGTGGGTGTATTGACTGGATGAATTTTATATTCTTTAAAGGTAGCATAATTTTTTTTTAGTCATAAAGCTCTGTAATATACTTTCCCTTTTTGTGATAGTGTTAAATGGAGCTAGAAGAACTGATTCTTGGTGCTTTTCCCTGAGTTTTGTTATAGCTACTTCCAAGAAAAGCCTATTCTGAGGAATGAGGTCAAGCAACACAGCAGCAAGTGAGGGCATCCCTCAGCTTTGGATTAGCACCACGTGGAAACATTAGTGGCAGACTAAAGTACCTGACTTAATGAAGCAACACTCATGTATATACTGCTCTTGTCTAAGGGGAAAAGACCAAGATGTTTGGTCTAGAAACGGGGAATGGAGTTATGCATGTTACTGATTCCTTTATTAATGATATCACAGCATAGCTCTTTCTGGCCTTCATTCTTTGACATATGTTGTTCTTTCTGCATAAGTTGTCTTTTCTGCCTTCTCTACCTACCAAACTTCTACTCATTCTTCAAGATCAGTTCAGAAGTTTCCGTGTCTCTAAATGTTCCAGAATCTACAGATAGTCAGGTTCCTACTGGGGATTCCCCAGGTGAGAACACCATGGGACAAGGCAGCAGCATACCTTGTTCACCTTTATACCCCAGCACCTCACCCTAACATTTGCTTTATGCCTCTGTGGCAATACATGTAGCATCAAAGCACCTTGGTGCCTTAGTGTGAACAGCTGAGCTTTGTTTGACCCCATTTGTGAAGTCTTGTCTCCTTTGTTTAACAGATAACATTTTCTAAGAAACACAATGCTGATTTAAGGTCATAGGCATAGTCTTATCACGTCACTATGAGAAAATTCAAAGGAGAACAGCAAGGGAGAGTAACTGAAGAAGAGAAGTGAGCAATAGCTGTAGTATTTCAAACCTCTGGAAAATAGTGGTCAGTTGAAGTTTTCCTTGAAAACACTGCAGCTAGTTTTATGTCTCCAGAAAGTACATATAGGAGAATCTATTTTTGTTTACATGAAATAATTGATTTTATTTATTAAATGTTTCTTTTATGCCAAATATAGTTTTAGATGCTCTAAATGTGTTGCATCATTGCAACAACCCTATATGGTAAGCACTGTGGTATCCATTTTACAGAGAAGGAAGCAGCACAGCAATTAACTAGCCAGAAGTCACTCCGTTATTGGGAAGGTTACACATCGATGTGGTGCATTCTTTACTTTGGTAGTTGCCTTTACTAAGGAACTAAAACACACTAGTTTACATTCTGCCTGTAGTAGAAGCTTTTGTTGGGAGGTTTTGATATATTTGAGTGGGGAAGGGTGTTTCTTTAA
>NW_016107904.1:573945-577372 GCF_001604975.1 Cebus imitator
GTGCACCACCACGCCCGGCTAATTTTTGTATTTTTAGTAGAGACAGGGTTTCACCATGTTGGCCAGCATGGTCTCAATTTCTTGACCTTGTGATTCGCCGGCCTCGGCCTCCCAAAGTGCTGAGATTACAGGCATGAGCCACCGCGCCCAGCCTCTTTTGCCTTTTTGAGATGGAGTCTAGCTCTGTTCTCCTGGCTGGAGTGCTGTGGCCCAATCTCGGCTTACTGCAATGTCCACCTCCCAGGTTCAAGCGATTTTCCTGTCTCGGCCTCCTAAGTAGCTGGGACTACAGGCGTACACCACCACACCTGGCTAATTTTTGTATTTTTAGCAGAGACGGGTTTCACCATATTGGCCAAGCTTGTCTCGGACTCCTGACCTCAGGGGATCTGCCTGCCTCAGCCTCCCAAAGTGCTGGGATTACAGGCATGAGCCACCGTGCCCAGCCCCTCAAGCCATTTTTCTACTGTAATATACACGCCTTAGGTATAAGACATGCTGTCATTAGTGACTCCCAACTGGAAAGCATAGCATCTGGAAACACCTCTCTGGTCATTAAGATGACTTCCCTCTGTTGACCCCTTTGAGCATCTTCGACCCAAACAGCATTTCCCAAACTGTAGTGAGAAGCTTGCAGGTCTTTTGAGCAAAGAAGGTTTTGTGATCAAGTACATCTAGCAGATGCTGGGCTAGCCAAAATTAAACAAGTTTATTGTAGATCTTCTCAGAACCTAAAATATGATAATGTACAATCTGTCTCACTAGGACAGGTCCATAATGTGCTTTACTTTCCAAATTTGTCGAGCTTGAAGATTTGTAAGGTTTTTAGTGAGAAGAAGGTGAGACTTGGGATGCTGTTATTTATTTACTTATTTTTTAAATGCAGAGGTAGGCCTATAATCAAGTTTTGACTTCAAAGTTTTCTGCTCAAAAGGGTAGATACACAGACTAGTTTTAGAAAAATATGTACACACATTTTTTTTTTCTTTTTTTTAATCTTTTTGTTTTTTGTTTTACATACATTTTTAGAAACGGAATCTTGCTGTGTTGTCCAGGTTGGAATGCAGTGTCTATTCACAGGCACAGTCATGGCTCACTGCATCCTAGAATTCCTAGGCTCGAGTAATCTTCCTGCCTCAGCCTCCTGAGTAGCTGGGACTACAGGCACTTGCCCAACTGAAAATATTTTATTTTTAAAAAATAATGGCTTTTAATTTTAGGGTAATGTATCTTTTCCCAAAATTTGGCGAGTAGTCAGGAACTGCAAATAGCTACCATCATTGTGTGTTCAGTTGTTGTTTTGTATATTCATATGTATTTTTTACATGGTTGCCATCACGATGAAGATATGGTCTTGTATCACATTTATCTTTTGTCAAGCATTTTTCTCTGTTGTACTTCATTTTCAATACAAAAAAATTTTTTTTTTTTTTTGAGACGGAGTCTCAACTCTGTTGCCCAGACTGGAGTGCAATGGCACACAGTCTTGGCTCACTGCAACCTCTGCCTCCCAGGTTCAAGCAATTCTCCTGTCTCAGCCTCCTGAACAGCTGGGATTGTAGGTACATGCCACCACACCCAGCTAATTTGTATTTTTAGTAGAGACAAGGTTTTCACCATGTTGGCCAGGCTGCTTTTGAACTCCTAACCCGTGACTCACCCGCCTTGGCTTCCCAAAGTGCTGGGATTACAGGCATGAGCGACCACACCTGGCCTCTAGCACCAAAATTTTTAAATATAAATGTATACCTCTCATTGGGCATTTTAGGTTACTTTTCAATATCTCTTCACTGGAAATTTTGTGATGAATATTTTTCTACCTAAATAATTTTTTCTTTATTCGACATTTAGGATAAATTCTTATCAACAATACATATATACATTGCTTAAATACAATATGGTCATGATTTATATTGCCAAATTGCTTTCCTAATGGGGTATCCCAACTTATACTGTGTACCAGTACTTTATGAACATACTAGTTTTACAATAGCCTTTCTAGCATTTAGACACTATCATTTATTTTTTAAAAACCAACTTGATAAGCATAAAATGTTCCTTGCCCTTTTTTTGGTATTCCTTTGATGATTAGCAAATTTTTTTTAAAATGTGGAACATGTTAGAATTAGCTGTCATAGTGAATTATTTTTACGTCAGTCTTGTCTCAAGACTTGCATCAGCAAGGTGCAGAGAGAGAGAACAAAAGTATATATATTTAGTGTGACTCATCAATCCAGTTGTAGGCTTTAGGAGAATCACTTGCTTCTTGAACTGATACTGCCTTTGAGACTTTTTAAGTATCTAACTCCTAACTCATCAAGTTAAGTTCAGTGAAAATTGAATTACTTCTTAGAAAATCAACCAGTTTTATGATTGCATTCTTGGTAAGAGAAGATAAAAGGTTAGTATATAACCATTAGATTGTTAAGCTATTAGACTAATACATTTTGATGATGATGTTAATAGTAGTTTAATATATCAGGTTATCTCTTATTATTTACTAATCTTTTTAAATTTCATAGTGACTTGTTTTTTTCTTCATATCCTTGTCCTTCTCAAAACTGCGGTGTTTTAGGCATGTGTTTCTCAAGGTTATCAGCTATTCTTCCCAAGGAGAAGCTTTCGTAGATTAGCTCCTCTGGTTCCAGTGCCTCTCAGGATATGACCCTGTGGAGTTACTCAGTTTCAGAGCAGGCTGGTGTGTGATACTTTTCCTTAGCCATTCCTGAACAGGGACCTTGACAGTGGGACTTAGAACAGTCTTATGTACTCCATTTTGAGTTGCTAATAATGGGCGAGGAATTTTTAAATTCTGTTTGTGAGGTTCCTGGGCTTTTCTAGTAGAAGGGAAAAAATGCATTTTTCCAAAATCAATTTCTAGAGAAGTTTGAAAAACAATTGTGCAGTGGACAGAATTATTGTAATCACCAGAGGGTTTTCCAAACCTCTGGTATTTTGCAGGATTATACTTATCTGGTTCTTAAGCTCTCAGTTGCTCTGTCTCAATCATAGCTTACTTTCATTTAATAATTATTTATTAAACACCTGCATCCTAAGGCAGTTTGCTAGGTGCTAGAAACATGTTAATGAACAGAACATTTCTTTATTTATAAAACTATTTTAACATTACATAGATTATATAAAATTAATATCTGTGGGCAAAAATAGGCATTTATAAATGTCTGTTTGAACAGAACACTAGACATTCCTAGTAGTAGACTAGTGGGATCTTTATGTTGTTCAAGTTTGTTAAAGTTTGTAAAGCACTAGCCTCTTAATGTGCCAGTCTCACTCATCTGCACATAATAAACCTACTCTCATGTAGTCCTAGGTTGCAGTTGACTTGAGTACTTTCCAGAATTGACTTGACAATAAATATTTTCTTCTCCCTCCCCCTCTCCCTCTCCCTACCCCTATCCCTCTCCCT
>NW_016107904.1:577590-581468 GCF_001604975.1 Cebus imitator
CTCCCTACTCCCTTTTCTTTCTTCCCTCCCACTTTCCCTCCCTCCCTTTCTCTCCTCCCCTTCCCTTCCCTTCCCTCTTTTCCTTTTTCTTTTGTCTGGAGACAGAGTCTCGCACTATCTCCCAGGCTGGAGAGTAGTGGCATGATCTCTGCTCACTACAACCTCCGCCTTCTGGGTTTGAGTGATTCTCCTGTCTCAACCCCCTGAGTAGCTGGGATTACAGGCGTCCACCACCACGCCTGGCTGATTTTTTGTATTTTTAGTAGAGACAGGGTTTCACTATGTTGGCCAGGCTGTTCTTGAACTCCTGCCTTTGTGATCCACCCACCTTGGCCTCCAAAGTGCTGGGATTATATGCCTGAGCCACTCCACCCGGCCTTGTATCTCTTTAAGAATGTAGTTTTGACTTTTTAATGTAGCGAAATGTGTATGGATGTGTATGGAATCCCTTCACAGAGGATTCTGTATTAGTAATTCACCAAAAATAAAGCTTTCTGGTTTTGTTGTTGTTGTTGTTGTTATTATTATTATTGTAAATCTTTAATTGTAGAATTAGGATTTCAAACCAAGTTAAACTTTTTCTCATTAACACATTCATTCTTGATGTAGGGCTGAGAATATGTCTGTCTGTGACTCTCTCGGTCATGGTAGAAATAATCTGTGAAATTGCACTTTCCCTGGAGCAGGAACAGTATAGTGGAACCCTGTATTCAATTATTTAGTTAACTGAATTTCTGGAAGGTCCCTTATAAGGAAAGGAGTGAAATGACTTCTAGTCCTACTTTGGGAAACCACCTTGTGTTTCTCACATTTTCCTCACTTGTAAAATTGCTAAGGTCTTGTATAACAGAACATGTATAACATATAGGACTTCTGTTTTTAAAGGGAGAGGAGAAATAATGAACTTATAATCATTATATGTTACCATTTCAAAATGGCTATGGCTGAACAAATTGTTAATTTGAGGAGTAGGTTAGGGACAGTTAGAATGTTGCCAAGCTCCTTGGGGCACTTTCTTTTTTCATAAGAAAACATGAACATAATTGTGGTCTCTTAAGACAGTAAGCATCAGTCCATGTAGGAAGAGAACCTTAGAATTATGACCTAAAGTCTGAAACCTAGTCATTGGTTATTCTCCAGTAGGGAAGGGTAGTTCACCATGAAGGGTCTTTTGGAGCTCTCCTTTGTTATTTTGACATGCTTATTTGATGCAAAGAGATTACTAAATTCTATGTACAGCTTCTCTTACTGTGAAACACGTGCTAGCAGCCTTTTTCAATGTACTATTTTTTATTGAAGTATAATTCACATAACATAAAATAAACTATTTTAAAGTGAACCATGCAGTAGCATTTAGTACATTCGTAATGCTGTGTGGCTACCACCTCTATCTAGTTCCAAAACATTTTCATCACCCCAAAGAAAATTCCATATCCATTAAGCAGTCATTCTCCATTTTCCTCTCCTTCTAGCCCCTGTTGTCACTATGGATTTTACCTACTTTGAATATTTTCTGTAAATGAAATTATACAATATGTAACCTTTTGTGTCTGGTATCTTTCACCTTGCATAACGTTTTTGAGGTTCATCTATGTCATAGCATATGTTAGTACTTAATTCTTTTTTTTGGCCAAATAATATTCCATTGAATAGATATGCCACAATGTGTTTATCTGTTCATCCATTGATGGACATTTGGATTGCTTTGTCAGTATACTTTTAAAGTTTATTTTTAATTAAGTAGAAAGGTCTTATATTTGGCCTGAATTTTTTTTCTGTGGCTCACTCATTGGTCCTACTTCAGCTGATTGGTACTACACAGTCTAGCAACTGATCCCGTTTTCTGTGTCTGCCTTCAGTAAGCACTTATTCAGCACCTATTCAATGCCAATTTTATGAGAGCCTCTTAGACATATGAAGGTATCTATCTTCTTGAATGTTCCCCTGCTAGACCCAGTATTCCTAGGCCTTCAGTTATTTCTCTAGAGCTCTGCTTTCAAAATAATGACCCTATTAAAGTCTTTGTGCCTTGATAAAGTGAGGAACCCAAAACTGCATGTGATATTTTAGGTGCTCCCACTAGCACTAGTATGGAGCAGGAAAAAAACCTGTCACTGCTACCTTTTCTAGGTAGTAAATTTCTGTCAAGTCTATTCAGAGTTGTGTTAACTTTCTTTGCATCCATATTTGCAGTGTTTTCCATTTTGAGCATTCTCTAAACTAAAATGCCTAGCAAATTTTTTTATATATGCAGCTGCTAAGCCATATCTTACCTTGAATTTTTTGGACCAAATGGCTTATTTAGACCTAAGTGTAAAGACTTCAGTAGGTAATATATTAACAAAGTACTACGAACTAGGTGGCTTAAAATAATAGAAATGTATTGTCTCACAGCTCTAGAGGCTAGATGTCTGAAATCCACGTGTTGGCAGGGCCATTTTCCCTCCTAAACTTACAGGGGAATCCTTCCTTGCCTTTTCTAGCATCTGCTAATCCTTGGCTTGTAGATGCATCACTTAAATCTCTGCTTCTGTTGTCACATGGCCATCTTCTCCCCTGTGTGTCCCTCTTCCTCTTTTTCTTATAAGAACACCAGTCTCATATTGGACTAAGGCCCACCCTAATTCACTGTAACTTTGTCTTAATTTGATTTCCTGCACCAATACCCTATTTTCTTTTCCTTTTTCTTTTCTTTCTTTCTTTTTTTTTTTTTTTTGAGATGGGATCTGACTCTATGACCCAGTCTGGAGTATGGCGGGACAATCACAGCTCACTAAAGCCTAAACCTCCTGGGCTTAAGCGATCCTCCCAAGTATCTGGAATTACATGTGTTTGCCACCACACTTGGCTAATTTTTATATTTTTTGTAGAAATGGGGTTTTGCCACATTGCCCAGTCTGGTCTTGAAATCCTGGGCTCAAGCGATCTGCCTGCCTTGACCTCTCAAAATGCTGAGATTACAAGCGTGAGCTACCGTGCCCACCCCCTATTTTCTAATAAGGCCACATTCATAGGGACTTGGGGTTAGTACTTGAACATACCTTTTTAGGGATACAGTTCAACCCATAACAGGTAGGAATTGCACTGAGCTAAAAGTAATGGAGACCAAAACTAACAGTAGCTTCAAAACAACAGACATTTAATTCTCTTAGAAACAATTTCTTATGTGAAAGAAATCCAGGTTCGGGCTACCCAGGATTGCCCTTGTGGGTCCACAGTGTCATCAGGGCATAGGCTCCTCTTGCCCTTTTCCATCATCCTCAAGGTCATAGTGTGTTCCCAGGAGACTGCACAAGCTCCTTCAAGTCATCAAAGGGTACCAGATGGAGAAAAGGCTCAAGTATCCAAAGGATGTGCTTCCCAGCCTTGTCAGTTCTTTTCGCAGCCTTCCTAGAAGTCCCATTCAATACTCTTGCTTACATTTCATGGGCTAGAAATTAGTCATGTGGAAATAATTGCTTTTTTGTTACTAAAGGAGGAAGAGTAGATGGGTTATTGGGGACCAACCAGCACTCTATGCAACAGAGACCTTCCAATGAACCCTGTCAAATCTCCCCTTGCTGGCCTCAGCCCATCACTCTTCCATTGTGGGATTTTTGAATCCTGATTCTGTCATGTACCCAGCCATTTGGCTTCTATAGTTCTTGGAAAAGATAAAAGATCTCTTCTCCAAGAACTGGAGAAGTTCTCTCTTTTATCTTTTCCAAAGTATTGGTTAAAATGTTGAAGTGCATTTATGCACATAGCAGTGGATAGATGCCTTCTTCTAGGTGGACATTGCTCCATTTTAATCAGTATGCTTTGTGTAGGATTCTTCTAATTTTCTTTGCTTCTAGTTTATAATTCTCCACAAGTGGAAGAGGCCCTGTCTCTAATAG
>NW_016107904.1:587702-595070 GCF_001604975.1 Cebus imitator
AAAACAAATAATGTTGCTTATCATATACTCCCAATTCATTCAGAAATTTAGTGAGCACCTACTCTGGACCAACACTGATATAGCCAGTAGGTATATAGCAGGAAACTAAAACTAAGTCCCTGTCCTCATGGAACTTACATTCCAGTGTGGGGAGAGAGATAATAAACAATAATTATATGGCATGGCAGGTGGCGACAAAGTACTGTGGAGAAGAATTCAGCTGTGTGAGTAGGAAAGGGACTGGCACAAGTTGGGGTTGCCAATTTATGTAGGGCATCTAGAGAAGTTCTCCTTGAAACAGTAATAGTGAGCAAAGGCCAGAGGGATGTGAAACAGTGGGCTTTGCAGATATGAAGAGGAAGGGAATGTATAAGGGGCCTGGAGCAGCTAGTATAAAGGGCCCAAGATAGGAGGGTGCTTGGCATATTTAAAGAATAGGAAAAGGGCCAGTGTAGCAAGAGAAAAGGGAAGGATGTGGAGAGCAGAAAGAGGTAAGGTGAGAGAGTTGGGGGCAGAGGGTAGAGACAGACTATGAAGGGCCATGTAAGCCATTGTAAGGGCTTTAGTATATATTTTAGGAGAAATGGGGGCTATTCGGGAATTCTGTGCACAAGAGTGCATGAGCTGACTAAGTAGACTGCTTTGACTGCTATAATTTAAGCAAAATATGTTGATGGTAGCTTGGCCAAAGGAATAGAAGGGAATTTGTGAGAAGTGGTTAGATTCTTGATGCATTTTAAAGCTAAAACTGATAGGATTTGCTACTCCTGTGATATTATATAGAAGGAATATAGAAGAAAATGGAGGAGTGATTCCTTCTTACAGGCTAATGATTCTCAACTGAATTATAATATATTTAATTATTCACCTTAAAATAAGATCTTGTCTGTGGACCCCATATAGCATAATGGTATCCTTACGCTTAACAGACTTTAGGGGAAAAAAATGAATTGTGTTTGACTTTCAGCTCACAGTCTATCCAATGAGGCAAAATTACAGGACCAGAGAAACACCTCTATGCATGCGTGTGCACACACACACACACACACACACAGACACACACACCCCTACCCCTACCTGTACATGCATGTACAGATCCCTGAAAGTCATGAGAATCACAGCTGGAATCAGCCATTGTCTCAGATGGGTGTGTGTTCATGTGCAGGTGTGTTGAAGGGGTGGTGGGAAGTAATTAACAACTGCTGTACTAATTTTTAATGTAAACATGTACATAAGTAGTTAGAGGAGATGATAAGAGAAGATTGCATAGAAAAGATAAGATGTAAACTAAGACTGGTAGAATCAGTAGGATATAAATAGGTGAAGTTGAGAAGGCAGGAAGACATTCTTGTCAGTCCCTTCTCTGTGCTTCTGCTTAGAAGGTAGAGGATTTGGTGCCTTCTACTCTTTCTCTACACAATCTATTTAGAAGATGCTCCATTGTTAGGGAAAACAGCCTTAGGAGGCTGTATGGTTCCGACTTAGAAACAGTAGATTGAAGTTGAATATTTAGAGCAAACTATTCTATGATGTGACTAACTGTCAGACTCCAGTTTAGTGGTGTCAGACTATACTCGTTTTTTTGGATGGTTATAGATTAAAGGAAAACCTTCTAGGGCAAATCTTGAAATTAAGAAAGTATTGGGAGTATGCTTCATGTTCTGTTCCTTGTTTGTATCCTTATGCCCTGTCCTTCCACCAGTCTTCCCTCTCCTCTTCATTTACACTCAGCTGTCCTGTAACACAATGTATGTGTTCCGAAAAATCACCAAGCTATGGAAAATCACATAATGACAACCACACAGTTTATGGAAAAACAAAGTTTAGGGCAACACACAAAAAACTTCATCAGTGACACATAAAAAAGGATATAGGAACCTAAATGAGAGCAGTGACATAGTTTCACACATCTTTAATAGCTAAGAAATACATAAATATTACAGTAAATATGGTACTTTACCCTGAAAAAGACCTGAAGTTTGCTTATGGAAGTGGACTCAGAAGGATTGCAGCTGTGAGACATGGTGACATAGAGAATGGAAGGTTATCTGAAATTGGAAGGAAGGTTGTAACAAACACCAGATGTAGGTGAGTGTAGCACAGTGAACTGAGGTAGCTGGTTGATGTTTGAGGTATTTGCATGTGTGTGTTTTATATATTCCCGTATAGCTTGGGTGCAGTTTCCTGCATTCACCTAATATTTCTTGCAGACAAAATCATGCACAAGCAAACACGAAATTCATGTTATGTTCAAACTGTTCTGTGATATATTAATGGCACTGGAATAAATTCTCATATGGAAAACAAGCACTGTAGCAGAACCAACTGTACTTTGTTTTGTCTTGATGATTAACCAGCACCTTAACCTTTCTCCCTGCTTTATTGTTTTCTCTTCGTTCTCATAATGTACAAAGACACTCTTATTTTTAGAAAGACTGATTGGAACACCTGTCAGCCAGATAATTAAACTTATTGAATATTGTCTATCTCCAGGATCCTGGACTGGGACGTGGGAAATAAAAAATGTTTTGAAACAATGGGCTCTGCCCTTATACAGCTTGAATATGGGGAACTAAGCACAGACTTTAGAAGCAAAATAACAGTTCTTAAAATATAACAACATATAGAATTAATATATCAGTACCGAAGAGATAGGGTAAAGTAGTTAGTAAAGAGATAGGGTAAGCCGTGCTTGGTGGCTCACACCTGTAATCCCAGAATCTTGGGAGGCCAAGGTGGGCAGATCACGAGGTTAGAAGTTTGAGACCAGCCTGACCAACATGGTGAAACCCTGTCTCTACTAAAAATACAAAAATTAGCTTGGTGTGGTGGTGCGTGCCTGTAACCCCAGCTACTCAGGAGGCTGAGGCAGGAAAATTGCTTGAACCCGAGAAGCAGAGGTTGCAGTGAGCTGAGATTGCGCCACTGCACTCCATTCTGAGTGACAGAGTGCGACTCCGTCTAAAAAAGAAAAAAAAAAAGAGAGAGATAGGATAAAGTAGATAGTAAGGTAGAGCTTCTTAGAATATATAAATTTTGATCCAGATTGTAAACAAAGTGGTGAACATGGATTGGGGAAGTATTCTCAGAAGATGAAAACTCTAGCATCAAATTCTACCAGCATTTCAGTTCCAGGTAAGATGGAGTAAGAAAAGTTTTCTTTGTCGCTCAAGTGAAAGCAGCTGTAAAACCTGGACAGCATGAATGGAGCAGTTACATGAACATGAATTCTAAAAAGTAAACAGTAGCAGATAGGTTAAAGATGAAGACCAGATTCTTTTTTTTCCTTTTTTTTTTTTGGAGACGGGGGACAGGGTCTCACTCTGTCAACCAGGCGGAGTGCAGTGGTATGATCAAGGTGCACTGCAGCCTTGATCTCCTGGGCTACAGTGATCCTCCTGCCTCAGCTTCCCACGTAGCTGGGACCACAGGCACTTGCCACCATGACTAGCTAGTTTTTTTTGTTGTTTATTTGTTTTGTTTTTTTGTTTTAATAGAGACACGGCCTTATTGTGTTATCCAGGCTGGTCTCAAATGCCTGAGCTCAAGCAGTGCTCTCACCTCGACCTCCCAAATTGCTAGGATTACAGACGTGAGCCACCATGCCTAGCCAAGACCGGATCTCAAGTACCTTTAAATCAGCAGTGAGTTTGCCATTTTGTCCCCTGATCTTCCCCTCCCTGAACGCAACACAGCCTAAAACCAAGTGTGGACACAAAGCTATAGACAGAGAGCTCCAGGAGAAGCAAGTAGTGGCAAAGGTAACACCCACTGCAGAGAAAATGTAGAAATGCCCATGGCTTTCTTTTGGTTTTTTTTCTTCATGCCTTCATGCATCAGTCTTCAAGTAAACTTACGGTGGTAACAGAAGCTGCAATGAGAGTCAGCAGGAGCCAGAACTCCAAGGGAGGGAAATCGCTTCCCTGAATAGTCTCTCTTTGTCTTTCTTCCTATCCATTGGTCCTAATTGGAGTACAGTCACAAAAATACATGAGAAGTTGAATAACTAAAGACACAGCTTTCTGACTGGAGGAATGAAAACAGGAGTTACCTGCAGATGACTGGAAGGTACCAGGAAGATGACAGACAGAGAAAGTCTTAGGGAAACTGGCCCCATAAAGTTGTTTATAAGTTGGGTGCAGTGGCTCACACCTGTAATCCTAGCACTCTGGGAGGCCAGTGCAGGAGAATCACTTGAGGTCAGGAGTTTGAGATCAGCCTGGCCAACATGGCAAAATCATGTCTCTACTGAAAATACAAGCATTAGCTGGCATGGTGGCGCACACCTGTAATCCCAGCTACTTGGGAGGCTGAGGCAGGAGAATTGCTTGAATCCAGGAGGCAGAGATTGCAGTGAGCCAAGATCATGCACTCCAGCCTGAGCAACAGAGGAAGACTGTCTCAAAAGAAGTTGTTTATGAACTTCTGGGCCTATAGAAAGAAAGGGTCTGATTCTAATCAACATACCAAAGACATGAAGAACTGAAATAAAAACCGCCACCCAGAACCCAGATTGAGTACCTAGTAGTGCACAGAGGAGACAGATCCAAAAAACTCTGCAAAAGTTTGGACAGCTGAACTGACATTGGTGCCACACAAAGTGTATTGGAACTCACAGCCCAGACTTAATGAAATCGGTTGCCTGCTAAAATGAAAATATTAACAATTTTCATAGGATTGAAGCAAGACCCTGAGACTCATACTATTCAAAATGTCTACGTTATAATTCTGTAAGATAGAACCATGAAAATCCTATAAGAAGAACCAAGAAAATCTCAGATTGCATTGGACGCATGGGAGAGACGAGCCAAAAGGTATCAATGGTGAGATGACAACAATATTAGAATTATATGATAAAGACTTTAAGGTAGCTATTCAAGTGTTCCAACAAGTAGTGGTGAACACCTTTTTTTTTTTTCCCCCCTGAGATGGAGTTTTACTCTTTCGCCCAGGCTGGAGTGAAGTGGCATGATCTCACTGCAACCTCTGCTCCCACCAGGTTCAAGTGATTTTCCTGCCGCAGCCTTTTGAGTAACTGTGATGATAGGTGCCCACCACCATGCCCGACTAATTTTTGTATTTTTAGAAGAGACAGGGTTTCACCATGTTGGCTAGGGTTATCTCGAACTCCTTACCTCAGGTGATCCGCCTCCCTTGGCCTCCCCAAGTGCTGGAATTGTAGGCATGAGCTACAGCACCAGGTTAACACACTTTAAATGAACAGAAAAATAGAAAGTCTCAACAAAGAAATAAAATACGTAAATTATCAGGGAAATTAAATGAAAACCACAATGAGATGCCACCTTACTGCTGCAAGAATGGCCATAATTTAAAAGTCAGAAAATAAATAGATGTTGGCATGGATGTGGTGAAAAGGGAACACTCTTACGCTGCTGGTGGGAATATAAACTAGTATAACCTCTATGGAAAACAGTATGGAGATTCCTTAAAGAACTAAAAGTATAATACCATTTGAACCAGTAGTCCCACTGCTGGGTATCTACCCAGAGGAACAGAAATCATTATATGGAAGACACATGCACACATGTGTTTATAGCAGCACAATTTGCAATTGCAAAAATATGGAACCAACCTAAATGCCTATGAACCAGCAAGTAGATAAATAAAATGTGGTATATATACACCTTGGAATACGACTCAGCCATACAACAGAATGAAATAATGGCCTTTGTAGCAACTTGGATAGGGCTGGAGGCCATTATTCTAAGTGAAGTAATTCAGGAATGGAAAATCAAGTATCATATGTTCTCACTTATAAGTGGGGGCTAAGCTATGAGAATGCAAAGGCATAAGAATGATACAATGGACTTTGGGGTCTTGGGGGGAAGGATGGAGGGGATAAGGAATAAAAGACTATACGTTGGGTACAGTGTACCCTGCTTAGGTGATGGGTGCATCAAAATCTCAGAAATCACTAAAGAATTTGTCCTTGTAACCAAAAACCTCCTGTACCCCAAAAACTATTGAAATAAAAAAATTTTTTTTTTAACTCACAGAGTGGTTGGAAACCCTCATAATGGTCTCCACCCTCCTGGTTAAAAAAAAAAAAAAAAAGAGAAATAGAAGATGCAAGGAAGAATTAAAGGGATATATTTTAACCAAAAAATATAATTACCAAAGCAAAAAAACTTGATGGGCTCAATCACAGACTGGAGATGACAAGAGAAAGAGTAAATGAACTTGAAGATAAAACAGAAATTATCCAGTGTAAACAAGGCATGGTGCCTCATACCTGTGAATCTCAGCACTTTGGGAGGCTGAGGTGACAGTTCACTTAAGACCAGGAGATTGAGACTTGAGACCAGCCTGGCCAAGATGGTGAAACTCCATCTCTACTAACAATAACAATAAGAATTAGCTGGGTGTGGTGGTACATGCCTGTAACCCAGCTACTCAGGAGGCTGAGGCACAAGAATCATTTAAACCCAGGAGGCAGAGACTGCAGTGAGCTGAGATCATGCCATTGAACTCCAGCCTGGGTGACAGAGCAAGATTCTGCCTTAAAGAGAATAAAAGAAACTATCCAGTATACAGAGAGGGGAAAAGACTGAAAGGGGGAAAAAAGAACAGAGCCTCAAAAACCTGTGGAACAATGACAGAAAAATTTAACATTCATGTCATTGTAACACCAAAGAAAGAAGAACCATAGGGCCAAAAAATTATTTGAAGAAATAATATTTGGAATTCCTGAGTTTGACAGAAGACATGAACTTACAGATTTAAAAAGCTCAGAACCCCAAACAGGATAAACCCAAATAAATTTATTCCTAGGTAAATCATAATCAAATTGTTTAAAACAAAAAATTCTAAAAGCCAGAGGAAAACGACATATATGAGAAAAAATGATTTAAATTATGATATATTTCAGAAACCACGGAGGCCAGAGGAAGTGGAACATTTTGGAAGTGTTTAAACACTTATCAACACAAATTTCAATATCCAGCAAAAACATACTCTCCAGGAGCAAAAGTGAAAGAAAGACATTCTCAGATGAGTAGGATAATTCATTGCCAGCCGACCAGCTTTGAGAATTGCTAAAGGAAGTTATTCAGAGAGAGGGGAAATGAATACTGGAGGAAACTTGGAACATCAGAGATGATGGAAAAGCAACAAAAATGGGAAGTATAATAGACTTTTTCTCCTCTTGAGTTTGTTGAAATATATTTTACACGTGAAAACAAAAATTATAGCATTGTCTGATGAGATTTTCAATGTACATAGACATAATATAGAAGACAACTACAGCATAAAGAGAGGGAAATGGGGTCTCTGTGTTTTTGCATTCACTTGAAGTGGTAAAATTTTAATTCTAAGTACGTACATTGACATACTAAAGTATAGGGTATA
>NW_016107904.1:596730-599172 GCF_001604975.1 Cebus imitator
AAAAAAAAAAAAAAAAAAAAAAAAGATGAGATCATAAAGCAATTAAATTGAACACAGGAAAATGGAGAAAATCAATGAAACTAAAATTTGTATTTGGAAAAATCAATAAAATTGATTAGCCTCCAGCAAGGCTGACAAAAATAAAAGAGAAAATACAAATCAGCAATATCCAGAATTCTGGAACCCCATGGACTTCTTTTAAAAAATAGTAAGGGAATACTCCACATATTTGACAATGTAAACATAATGGACCAATTCCTTGAAAACCATAAACCATAGAACTCATCCAGGATGGAACAGATAACCTCAATAGTTCAATATTATGTTTATTAAAGAAATTGTATTTATAGTTAAGAAGAAAGCAAAAAAGGAAAGTAACGTTGGCAGTATCAATGCCTAGTTTTAATCCTACAAAGCTACAGTAATCAAGACAGTATAGAATTGGCAAAATGAGACACGTAGACCAATGGAAGAGAATAGACTTTCACAAGTGTGGCCATACCTTATACAAAAATTAACTCCAAGTATATCATAGGTCTAAATGTAAAACTATAAAACTTTTAAGTAGTAATGCATAAGAGAAAATCTTCATGACCTAGGGTTAGGCAAAGCATTTTTAGACATGAGAGTAAAATCATCCATAAAAGAAAAAAGTTGATCACCTGGACTTCATCAAAATTAAAAACCTTTGATCTGCAAAAGACACTATTAAGGCAGTGACCACCAGAGATTGGGAGAAAATGTTTTCAAATTACGTATCTAACAAAGGTCCTGTATCCAGTAAATATAAGGAATTCTCAAAACTCTTAAAACCTTGACAAGGGCTGGGCACAATGACTCACACCTGTAACCTCAACACTTTAGGAGGTTGAGGCTGCAGTGAGCAGTGACTGCACCACTGCACTCCAGCTTGGGTGACAGAGTGAGACCCTGCCTCAAAACTTAAAAAATAAATAAAAATAAAACTGAACAAGATATGGCTCCACACCTATTAGAATGGCTAAAATATACTGACAATATCAAAAGTTGGTGAGGATGCAAAACAACAGGAGCTTTCATACGTTGCTAGTGGGAATGTAAGTGGTATCACCACCCTAGAAAAGGTTGACACTTGCTTATAAAGAGTAATCTACACTTAACATATGACCCAGCAGCCCTTCTCCTGGGTATTTACCCTAGAGAAGTACAAACATAAGTTCATTCAAAAACCTATACATGCATGTTTATAGTAGCTGAATTCATAATAGTCTAAAACTGGAAACTCTGAAGAAACTGTAGTACTTTTTTTTTTTTTTTTTTTTGGAGAAGGAGTTTTGCTCTTGTTGCCCAGGCTGGAGTGCAATGGTGTGATCTCAGCTCACCGCAAACTTCACCTCCTGGGTTCAAGCGATTCTCCTACCTCAGCCTCCCGAGTAGCTAGGAATTCAGGCATGTGCCACCATGCCTGGCTAATTTTTTGTATTTTTAGTAGAGATGGGGTTTCTCCATGTTGGTCAGGCTGGTCTTGAGCTCCTGACCTCAGGTGATTCACCCGCCTCAGCCTCTCAAAGTGCTGGGATTACAGGCATGAGCCACTGCACCCAGCAAGAAACTGTAGTACTTTCATATCATAGAATACTGCTCAGCAATATAAAGGAAGTGACTACTGATACACCCAATAGCTTGAATGAATAGCAGAGGCATTGTGCTAAGTGAAAAAAGCCGAGACTCAAGGCTAGATTCTGTATGATTTCATTTCTTCCAAATAAACTGTAATGATGGAGAATAGAAGAGTGGTTGGTATGGGTTAGAGAATGGTATAACGGCAAACTGGCAGTATGAGGGAGGTTTGAAGCATGATCGGACTATTCTTCAGTCTGATTGTGGTGGGTGTTGCATGTGTTTACAAAGTCATGGTAAGGCCGGGTGTGGTGGCTCATGCCTGTAATTCTAGCACTTTGGGAGGCTGAGGCAGGCAGATCACCTGAGGTCAGGAGTTCAAGACCAGCCTGGCCAACATGGAGAAACCCCATCTCTACTAAAAAATAGAAAAAATTAGCTGGGCATGGTGGCAGGCATCTATACTCCCAGCTACTCGGAAGGCTAAGGCAAGAGAATTGCTTGAACCTGGGAGGTGGAGGTTGCAGTGAGCCGAGATTATGCGCTTCCACTCCGGCCTCTGCAACAAGAGCAAAACTCTGTCTCAGGAAAAAAAAAAAAAGTCATGGTTAGCCAGGCACAGTGGCTCACACCTGTTATCCCAGCACTTTGGGAGGTTGAGGTGGATGGATCACCCGAGGTCAGGAGTTCAAGACCAGCCTGGCCAACATAGCAAAAACCTGTCTCTATAAAAAATGCAGAAATTAGCCAGGCATGGTGGCACATGCCTGTAATCCCAGCTACTTGGGAGGCTAAGGCAGGAGAATCACTTGAACCCAGGAGGCAGAGGTTGCAGTGAGCCAA
>NW_016107904.1:599244-600637 GCF_001604975.1 Cebus imitator
TAATCTCAGCTACTTGTGAGGCTGAGGCAGGAGGATTGCTTGAGACCAGCCTGGGCAACATAGTGAGACCCTGTCTCAAAAAAAAAATATTGTGGAACTGTACCCCACCAGTCAGTTTTACTGTGCAAT
The DNA here is from genome assembly GCF_001604975.1 of Cebus imitator. NCBI lineage: Eukaryota > Metazoa > Chordata > Mammalia > Primates > Cebidae > Cebus > Cebus imitator. The sequence goes on from NW_016107904.1 coordinate 599,374, forward strand.
AATTTTTAAAGTAAGATTTTTTCTTAAAAATAGAATTACTGTGGCCTGACGATAAGAAGATACAACTCTGCTTCAAGAATATCTGTGAATGTCCGACATTGAGATTACCGCAAGGTATTTCCCAAAACTGCCACATTGAAGACAGAGCACACCTAAATAAATGTCACTGGGAGCCTCTGCTAAACTTTTTGGCCAGGAATCCATACCAAGGAACAAGTATCCAACTATGACAAAGGAACAAAACATTCATATTCTCCTTGCTAAAGCACATTTGTGAAAGTAAAATGTCTCCTTCCCACCCCCCCCAAAAAAAAATAAAACTAAAGAAAGTCATTCCTAAAAATTGATGGAATAGATTTGGACATCAGAGTGTCATGCCACTCATGCAAGTTCTAGCCCTTCAAATAAAAATGTAAAGCCTTAAAAACATGACACTGTTTTGAATAGGAAAATCTAGATTTATGGAGCAGTGTATGTTTTTGACAACACTAGTTCCACATTCTTTTATGTAACATAGACATCAGATTGTTTAGTTACCATTCTTTTATTTATCCACGGGGAGCATAGATAGCATCATAGGGAACAAGAGACTGTCCTGATTTGTTTTCTCTTTGTTTCACTACAGCCAGCATTCTGGAACCCCTTTCAAACATCCCTTCCTGTGGGTTAAGGGAGATCATTTAAAAACAAACAGACCACACGAAAAAAGAGCACAGTTTCTAAATTTTTGTAATAATAATTGAAAATGTAAATTAGTTTCAATCAAGTTCCTTTTGTTCTCCTGGTTTAAAATTGCTGGTTAAGGTTATTTTGCATTCACGAATGTTAAACAGTATATCTGAGCAAGGTGAAATAGATTACAGTGGAGTCATATTGGTGGGTGGGACCTCCTACAGGCTTGCAGATGACTGAAGGCTCCAACTGCCTCCAAAGGCTTCTGCTTAAGCCCCACCCACCTATTACAGTTCTGAAGGAGAACAATATTCCAATAAAGGTATTTTCTTTCCTATTATTTTATTTTATAATGGCTGTGATTGTATACCATTTCATATTAGGCTTAGAAAATTCACATCCCCATCTTCAGTTGATGATGTACCAATATGCTCTTTTCATGCCTGTGTAAGAGAGCCTAAAGCTCTAGTTCCTAAATTCTCGATACACCTTTTGACATTTTTTACTATCATAAAGTGTTTGAAGCTGTATTCTGTACGTGAGGACCCAGACCCTATCCAGTGACATCCCTGGAGTAGTTCTGTTTCTGTTT
>NW_016107904.1:600657-610657 GCF_001604975.1 Cebus imitator
ATTCCATTACTAAAAAAAATCTGAACACCACTCACCTGGACAAATGAAATTCACAGATAATGAGAACTTGAGTTTTTAACCAGTTGTCTCCACTTCCCATCCCTCTAAACTTTGAGTGTTGCCCATCCCTCTAAACTTTGAGTGTTGCTAACAGCAAAATTTGACTATTTTCATCCTTTGTGAACATTGGAAAAGTGTTTATTGAATACCTTCTATATGTCTGTACCGTGTTTCAAAGGGGTTGGTTACTTTGTCTTACTTTGCCTTTGGAAAAACTGAGAAGTGAAGTGGCTAAGGCAGAAAAGGGGAAGGAAGAATAAGGACATAGATTATCTGTCTCAGAGTAATTGAGTGCCACAGGTATGTACTGACTAATGTACCAGACCTTCAAATGAGTTACATGGGCAGTAAAAAGTGATTTCAGAGAAACAGACCTGCTAGAGCTCAGACTGAGGCACTTCTGTTATAATCATCAAAAATTACAGAACAAGTAGAGTCAAGAGGAATGCAAAAGAAACAAAACACTTTGATGTTAATACAGCCTGCAAAGGAATCAGATAAGATATTGGCATAACATAGGCTTAGGAATTGAAGAATTCCTGTGTTGTTGATCCTTGAACCTTCTGTTCAAATCCCAGATAGAGTGTGATAGACGGGTAAGACAGAAAATTGACCGTGGAGTGGCATCTGAATATGTTGAGGCTGGAATGAAGCCTATCACAAGAACCTAAGAACTTTTTTTTTTTTTTTTTTTTTTTTTTTTTTTTGAGACAGAGTCTTGCTCTGTTGCCCAGGCTAGAGTGCAATGATGTGATCTTGGCTCACTGCAACCTCCACCTCCGGGTTCAAGTGATTCTCCTGCCTCAGCCTCTCGAGTAGCTGGGATTACAGATGTGCAATCTGTACCATCACGCTCGGCTAATTTTTGTATTATTAATAGAGATTGGGTTTCACCATGTTGGCCAGGCTGGTCTTGAACTCCTGACCTTAGGTGATCCACCTGCCTCAGCCTCCCAAAGTGCTGGGGTTACAGGCATGAACCACCATGCCTGGCCACTGAGAACAATTTTTAAAAGAGGACAGAGAACATAGGTGGGATATATTATCAAAGGACTTCCCATACTTTGAGACCTAGACTGGGGAGATGTATAGCCTAGGCAGGTTTTTTGTTTTCTGATTTCTTCAAACAATTTTTTGAGTTGCAAAAGCTTAAGATAAAAGTTACAGGAAATGAGTGTTTCCTTTGTTTAGGTGAAAGTAGTTAAGAGAGAACACATTCATGGCTATGCATTTTATTCCAAGGAAAATCCATTAACCAATTGTTTTTTTGTATTTGTAAAATATTTCTATGTAGAATGGTTTTGTTTTCTATTGAGTGTAGAAAGCAGCCTAGGTAAGCTTTCAGTGGGAAAGACCAGATCTTGTATGCAAGCAAACCTAGTTTCTAATTAAACAAGTTTCTAACACTTTAATTTCTAATGCCCTCTAAAAAGAAAAGGCAGGCTGGGCGTGGTGGCTCACGCCTGTAATCCCAGCACTTTGGGAGGCCGAGCAGGTGGATCACTTGAAGTTAGGAGTTTGAGACCAGCCTGGCCAACATGGTGAAACCCTATCTCTATTAAAAATAGAAAAATTAGCTGGGGGTGGTGGTGCATGCCTTTAATTTCAGCTACTAGGGAGACTGAGGCAGGAGAATTGCTTGAACCTGTTAGGTAGACGTTGCAGTGAGCTGCGATCACACCACTCCACTCCAGCCTGGGCGGCAGGGTGAGACTCCAGCTGAAAAAAGAAAGAGGCAAAAAGGAGCTAAATCATTTTGTTGTTGGCTCTGTTTTTGTAGTGCCATTATCATTCTGTGAAACTGGAAGAATTTAGACAAGGAGCTAGTGAATTACACATGCATGTTTGTTAATACCCTTTGATCACCTTTTTTTTTATTTTTTATTTTTGGTTTTTGAGATTAGTTTGCTGACATTTGAAAATATACCTACAATTATTTGTTATTGAATAACTACTCATACAAAATATCGTGGAGGAAAGTTACAAGATGTCCACCATGATTCAGTAACTAAATTATGTTAATAGTTACCTGAAATTTCCTAAAGAAAGTCCAAACCAGGCCAGGCGTGGTGGTTCACGCCTGTAATCCCAGCACTTTGGGAGGCCGAGACTGGTGGATTATGTTAGGAGTGCAAGACCACCCTGGCCAGCATAGTGAAACCCGTCTCTACTAAAAACACAAAAATTAGCCAGCTGTGGTGGTGGCACACGCCTGTAGTCCCAGCTACTCAGGAGGTTGAGGCAGAAGAATCGCTTGACCTTGGGAGGCAGAAGTTACAATGAGCTGAGACCATGCCATTGCACTCCAGCCTGGGTGACAGAGTGAGACTCTGTCTCAAAAAAGAAAAAAAAAAAAAAAGTCCAAACGAATGGACTCCACTAAGTAATCTTGTAGAATGAGGATTACTACCTATGTCTCATTATGATGGCTGGTTAGGATAAAGAGTCTGTGTACTCAGAGCCTAGCAGCCATGTTTAAGGGTGGGCTGTATGAATGTATTTCATTGATCGAGCTGGCTAGAACAAGGTAATGGCCAAATGTAGTCAGTAGAACTGAATATTGACAAGAATTAAGTCTTAATTAATGAAATAGGAGGACATAGTTAATGTGAATCGAGGGTTTACCATGTGCCAGACAGTACCAAACACTTTATATTCATTGTCTCATTTAATCCTTGCAACATTCTGATGGATATTTTACAGCTGGGTAAACTAAGTCTTCAAGAGGTTAAATGACTTGTCCTAAATGATAGAACCAGGATTTGAAGCAGTCTGTCCAACTCTAGAAGCCACACAATTAACTACTATTTTATATCTATATTTACCTGTTATCATTAATGTGAGACCAAATGATACCAAAAAGAAAAGCTTGAGGATAGTGAGCAAAGATCTCTTCAAAATCTACCTCTACACTTTCTGTTAAAGGATGACTGACACACACCCCACCACCACCACAAAAAAAGAGAAAACGCACACACACACATACACACACACACACACACACACACACAATTTATGGAATATTCCTGAAAAATTTTATTGTTACATATGTGAGTCTATGCTGTTCTATGAAACTGTTACTAAAACTACATTTATAGCTATAATTTGTTTCATAGTAGCTTATAAGGGATATAACTGACATAAACAGTCTAAAACAAAGCAAAGACTGTCGAGATACATTAAAGGTTTGTTGTAGCCAAATGTAACCCCCCAAAAAAGATTTAAAGCAAACATATACCAGCTACTATGTTTCAGGCACTGTTCTAAGTATTTTCTCTATTTAAACTCATTTAATATGCACCATAATCCTATGAGGTACTGTTATTCCTGCTTTACAGATGAGGAAACAGTGGTTAGATGCTGTCTTTATGTACTTCGTGTTACTATTAATATGAAAGAATACCTGAGTCTGGGTGATTTATAAAGAAAACATGTTTATTTGACTCGTGATTCTGATGTCTGGAAAACTTCAAAACAAGATTGAGCATTTGTATTAGATGAGGGCCTCAGGCTGCTTCCACTCATGGGGAAGGGTGAAGGAGATCACATGGTGAGAGAGGAAGTGAGAGAGAGAGTGTGGAGGGGAGAGGTGAGGCACTTTTTAACAACCAGATCTAAAAGGAATTAATAGAGTAAGAACTCATGTACAGCCACTCCTCCCCCTAGGAAGGGCAGTTATCTTTTAGTGAGAGATCTACCACCATGATGGAAGCACCTTCCATTAGGGCCTTCCTCCAACATTGGGGATCAGATTTCAACATGAGATTTGGAGGAGACAAACATCCAAACTATAGCTGATATCTTGCCCAAGACCACACATTTAATTAAGAAGTAGAGTTGGATTTGAACCCAGTCTGGTTCCAGAGTGTGTGTGCTTAACCACACTATACTTGTCTCATTTTGTATTTTTACATGTAGGAGTTTAAAATACCTTTGCTTTACTTAACACCTTTCTTCTAAAGAACTTATTCTGCTAGCCTCCAGATTCTCTCTGTGCCAGAATTAGTTTTTGTGAGTGTCTGTTTATCAGGAAACTTCCCAAAGGCAAATGTTCACAGCTAATAAATAGTTACAATACTCACTGCCATTTACTTAGCACCATTTTATGCCAGAGACATTACTGTTTCCCATACATTATCTCATTGAATCTTCATAACTGTGTCTTGAGGTCATGTTTCCCCCACCACCACCATTTACAAATGAGAGGTTACTTGGCCTCTCTGAGCCTCAGTTTTTTCATTTGTAAACCTGAGAAAGTCTCTTGACTTTCTGTTAAGTATTTCTAAAGCCAAAAGAGCACTTTTTCAAGTATATACATAGACTGTAGAACATAAACTTTACTTCTAGGAATTCGAATTTTGATGTTTTTCTTTTTTATAATTTTAGTTTTTAAGTTCTGGGGTACATGTACAGGATGTGCTGGTCCGTTACATAGGTAAATGTATGCCATGGTGGCTGCTGTACCTATCAACCCATCACCTAGGTATTAAGCCCAACACACATTAGCTATTTTTCCTACTGCTCTCCCTTCCCCAACATTTTTTTTTTTTTTGAGACAGAGTCTCACTCTGTCGCCCAAACTGGAGTGCCGTGGCATGATCTCAGCTCACTGCAATCTCCACCTTCCAGATTCAAGTGATTCTCCTGCCTCAGCCTCCCGAGTAGCTGGATCTACAGGTGTGTACCACCATGCCCAGCTAATTTTTGTATTTTTAGTAGAGATGCGGTTTCGCCATTTTGGCTAGGCTGGTCTCAAACTCCTGACCTCAGCTGGTCCATCTGCCTTGGCCTCCCAAAGTGCTGGGATTATAGGCATGAGTCACCGAGCTCTGCCATCCTCCCAACAAATTTTGACATCTTTTAAATCAAAGGTGCAATTTCTAAAGGTGCTTCTTAATGAAGAACAAGAATTATAAAATTAAGTTGACATAGTTAGATGTTGGGTCCCTAGCGTAACAATGGTACGCATTGGAAAGCTTGTCTATTTGGCTTGATCAGTTTCTCATTGCAGCCTTTGCCTCTCGGCCCCAGGCCCAAGACCTTTTCTGTGGCCCTGTGCTTCAGCCACTTTGACCTGTAGTGAACTATACCCTGAATGTGACATCATTGTAGCCTAACTGTGTGAGGGACGTACCAGGTGCATGTGAATAGACTGTTTCTGGCACACAAAGCAAGTATGTCAGATTGAAAACTGGCTACAAAAGAAATGATTAACACATCGAATAACATAGTTGAAAATGCATCAATGAAACGTGGCATAATAAAAACATCAAGGGGCTTGGACACTGAAAACCTAGCATCAAGTGTTGGTTCTGCCACTTACTAGCTGCTTGATCTTTGGCAAGCCCAGTAACCTCATTGAGCCTCAGCTTTCTTCTGTGTAAACTGAAGGTAATCAGAATAGCTAGCTCACATATTGAGGATCAAATGGGAGAAACCATAATGCAAAGTAGAGTGTCAAATTGATATTAATCTATCATGCTGAACTTCATTAAGCCCCTCCTTTAGCTAATTGTGATTTAATCCATATTTAGCATGCATATATGGACTTTTTTATCTTGTTCAGTCCTAGACCAGCATTTCATGCCAAGATGTTTGATGTTGTTTGGAAATAAAAATATATGCAGCCTTCTCAATTCTAGCTATGAATAATCTAATTTTTACTCTACCAGTTTTTCTAAGAGGTTTCAAACAAACCACAGCTACCCATTTACTGACCAGATCTAGTATTATAAACAGGGGACTTCACCTTGATGAACTAAGGGAAATAATCCCAGTTTCCCCTGACCTCACAGAGCTGTTTTAAGGATTGAATACTTTGAAAAAATATCACATACTATACAAGTGCAAAGGTTGTGAATTCTTGTGTGTTTTTTAATTGTTTAGCAGAGTAACTAATTTCATTATTGAACAGGCATATTGATAAAAATATTTTCAGAAATAAAAAAATGCATGTGACCATCAAAGACTTCTCAGTGTAGCATTGGAACTAAAACATCCAAATGATTCTGTTAGAAAATGAAAGGTGATGCATGCCATTAAAAATGATAGAAAGACAGTGGTTGACATGAAGAGAGGGATGTATAAATGGAAATATCCACATTTAACTGTGTTACAGTATTGGAAAAAATTCACCCACACCAGACTGTAAGCTTCTGCAGTCTCACAGTGTTTGTCTCTTGTCCCCTGATGTAGCCCTAGCAGCTAGAACAGTGCCTTGGCATGTAGTACTTTCTCAGTATCTTAGATGAATGAATAGTTGTCTTTCTGATGAGCATGGATGGCTCATGCTATGACAGTGGGCTGACTTTAACTTATCCTATGTTTCCATAAGAAGCAGAACTTGTTCAGAGATGTCACCTAACCCAGAATCTACCTTAACATCCAGGTCAAATTAAAAGGTTAAGTTTTCATCCTGATGTTACTCCCGTGTGTTTATAGTAGCCATGTATATTTATTTTAGTCACTGTTGATATTTGTTTATCACAGCACCAAGAGACCAGTTATTAAGATATTCAAAAGCTGACCAAACATTCCACATGTCAATTTTGCCTATTTTTTGTGGATGGGGGTGGAATGGGAAATAATGGAGGATTTTTATTTTAACAAGATAATGTGCCAGGGAAGAAGGACAAGTGGCTTTTTTTGGCCAATAGGAAGACTAAAGTCACGTTGAAGTTTTTCATCCAGTTTAGATCTGAAAAGAAATCCTAGAAATTACCAAATTGAAGAAACTGAAATACCCCCCACCTTTTTTTTTTTTTGAGGCAGAATCTCTTTGTGTCACCCACACTGGAGTACAGTGGCATGAACATAGCTCACTGCAGCCTTGAATTCCTGGGTTCAAGGAGGTCCTCCTGCATCAGCCTTCCAAGTAGCTGGGACTACAGACATGTGCTATCATACCCAACTAGTTTATTTTTTTTATTTTTATTTTTTGTAGAGAGAGGGTCTTGCTATGTTGCCTAGGCTGGTCTCAAACTCTTGGCCTCAAGCAGTTTCCCCACCTTGGCCTCCCAAAGCACTAAGATTATAGGCATGAACCACTACTCCTGGCTCCATTTTTTCCAAATAAGATTTCATGCAGGATTCCCATCTATAAAACAGATAAATATTTTATCAATATGATGTCTATTTTAACTTTGTTTTTTACAAGTCTGTCAGTGAGAACACCAGTTAATATATTGGGGTCTTAAATGTCTTAAAAGTTGGTATGTAGCACATGTCAGTGAACTTTTTAAATTTTTTAATGAGCATATGCTTTCATAAATGAAATTAGAATCAAACACCTGGAGAAGCCCCTGAGGCCCACAAATAACAACACTAATCTAGCCCTACCCATTCATACTGTAGATACGGAGTTTGAAACTATAATCTATAGAACCTCATTCTGTCTCTACATTTTACTTTGTGATGTGGTACTATTAATAAATCTGAAGTTGGCTGACTGTCTCAGCACTTCCAGGTTTTAAGGGTTTCTCCAGCTTAAACATCAATAAACATTTGGGGCCATCTTAAAGTTCCAGTGGAATCCAAGGGAATGGCTTACAAACCTTGATTTTTATATTATTGTTTCTTCTGGTTTGAAATTTGTTTTTAAATTTTCATTGTGGTATTGATACATGCTTAGTTGTAAGAGGGGACAAATTCAATCTTTTTTTGACATTAGGTTAACCTAGAAATAATGACATTAAGAAAACCTTCTGAAGGGAGGGCAGTAAATTCAAGGTAGAGTCCTAGGATTGTCCTCAGTCCCAGTGAAGACCCTATGGCCAATATTTGGATATTTCAACATCTGCAGTATTGAAGCCAGCCGTGTCTCCTCAGATGGAAATTGCCATGTGCAGAATGACTTGGTAGAAAATGGTGTACATTCTATATAATCTTCTAACAGCAGAATGCGACCAGTGGCACTTACCCTAAAAAAAATAAATTACCCGAAATTTGCAGCACATTCATATTCAATTTCATCACAGCAGATGCTCATTAGTATGTTGTTATTAATTGGTATTCACTTTAGGTTTTGTTTAAAATGAAGATAATAATTAGGTTTTAATTACTGCATCATTCTGGGGGGGTTGTCTGTGGGGAGAGGGAAAGAGTGAAATGCCTCTTAAAGCACTGAACTATTTCCTGATGCTTATTCAGCAACGTGTGTTGCCAAAGACTTTGAAAAATAACTTCATCTTTACAAAAAAAGGATTCTGAAATGAAGAAATTACTGTGTGTTTTTTAAGCCCATCGTTATCAAGAACTTGCTGTAAATTGTCTACTTGATGGACATACTGAATCAGATGATAATGTGCACCACCATTCTTTCTAATCAAATTACCAAAAAGACTTCTTGGAAAAGTAACCCTCACAAGCGGCTGATTAATGAAGTGGTGGCAATGTTTTGTATTAGAACTAATTGAAGTAATCCAAATAAGTTATTTCTGTAGCCTATGGAAATAATTTCCTTTGCAAAGAAGTACAGTGGAGTTGGCAAACCAGTATTTTTTTTTTCACCCTCTGTTGTTCCACATTTGCAGAGTAGCTAAGTTAACATAGATATTGCAAATAAAATGGATAGAAAACGAAGTAATTGAGTGGCAGGGAAAACAAGAAAGTTTATTTCAGCCTTTTTATAAAGAAGACTAATAATTTACGTATAGCCTAAAGGTGTATGGAAATTGAACAATGCTGGAATTCAAAGGCATATCTTTAGTAAAATGCTGTAGAAATAGCATTTTTTAATGCATTCATTTAAAAGAGACATTCACGTTCAAGAGTTTAAACATGTTCCTTAGACCAAACTTCCTGGAGAACCTATGGCTCACATGGCATTGTGTCGTCTTCTACAACCGTGCACAATCAAACCCTCCAGAAGCTTATAGTCTAAATCAGGAAACGTATAGGATCTATCACATATCCACTGTGTACTTTGTAGCAGTCATGGTGCTAGGTGCTTTTCGTATGATATCTTGTTATTTTAACATTCCTGAAATACATTAGTCTTGTTTTACACATGGAGAAATTGAGGTATGAATATGTTAAGCAATTTGTCAAAGGTCACCCAAGGCTTTAGTGGTAGAAATAAATTTCAAGCCAGATTTAGTCTGACCCAAAGCCTAGGATCTTTCTGCTATTCCAGTCTTCCATGGAGAGATACACATAAGACACATTAGAAATCAATTCAAAGGAGTAGTGTTGTATCATTAGGCAATATGTCAAAGCTAAATGAGAGGTGTGAGACAGATTTTTTGAATCTCTTCCTTCCACAAACATTTGTTGAGGGCCGGGTGCATGCCAGGCTGTGTCTTAGGTACTAGGAGTGCAGAGGGGAGTACCTGTGGTCCCTGCCCTCAGCAGCTCACATCCTAGGAGGCTCAAGGGGTGACCAAACCAGTGAGGACTACCTGGGGTGGGAGCTCTGGGCTGGAGGGTGTAGTGAGCCATGTAGACACAGGAGAAGCAACTATGTCTGTCAGGTGGAAATTGAACAGACAGAATCATGGAGACAAAAGGCTTCCCAAAGATGATGATGACTGTGGGGTCTGGTGAGGTAAATAGTAACAGATTGGATCTTTAATCAAGACCAGAAGGATAGACCTGAAAGTGGTGGAATTGCTTGGGCATGGGTGCAGAGGAAGGAAGGCTACATTGCCTGACTGTAGCTGGGATGGTGATATCGCACACTTTATCATGTGTGTGGCGAGGGTGCTAGTACGGATTTTTCAGCAAAGACTATCCTAAGCTGGTTTTTCATTTCTAGATATGTGGCTCATGATCTCTGTCAGTCCTAGTGAGGTTTAGAGTTCTGAATCTACTATATGGTATAATACCTAGATTTAACTGTATCTTCACCATTTGTGAAGTAATGGGGTTTGATAACATCTTCATTATATTTTATAGTTATAGTGAGTGCTGGATTATCTATGCTTGTAGTAGAACAATGGTG
>NW_016107904.1:615657-617290 GCF_001604975.1 Cebus imitator
TTGAATTAGAACTTGCCAAGGTCATTAAATGAGTGTTTTGACATGGGTGGGATGAAAAACCTTGGTTATTTCTTATCACATGGTACTTCTCAGAGGTCATACATTGCCCACTTAGCATTACCACAGCACAAATGGTCAAGATGTTACTTGAGTCTGTGCTTAATTCACAGAGTTGTATCTGTGAACCAGTTCCTGGTACAGGCAATGGATTGTCACCACAAATCATAAAACGGGCTCATGGTATAGGAATGTGTGTTAAACAGTTTTCAGAATTTGTTTAACTTCCTGCTAGCTTGGACAGGTCCCAGTTAGGAAGCACATAGCACTTTTCCCAATTAACAGTGCAAATTGTCATGAGTGCATAGGAATTTGCAATTTGACAAAATCAGGTTTTTGACAGCAGGAGTAATCAGTCTGCAGCTTCGCAAGTAGTAATCTATGATCGAAATGGCAGGATTTATTCTAAATTATGAAAGGTATATATGCTATCTAAGAGGGACAAACCATTAGTATGATTCTGCTCTTCTTACCCTTTTTCTTTAAAAAATGCTGCTTGATAGAGGAGTTGAAAGTAGGGGATACACTCTGCTGAGAGTGATCTCCATCACTTCCCCCTTCCCAATAGTAGTATTCATTTATTTTCTGTTATATTACAGTATTCTGACAAGTCCCTGTACACCCAGCTGTGCTTTTACCGGTACATTTTTGATGTGGAGTGTGCACTGGAGAAACTTACTACTGATCATGAGAAAGGTACGTTAAAATACTGTAATTACCTTTGAGTTTAAAGTGGAAATTTGCATCATAAAAGCCAGACCTACTGTGTCAGGCTGTTCACGCAGCATCACATTGCTGTCTCAGAAGCAGGCCGTGGGGGCCTATCTGAACACAGGGATCCCCTGCATGAGGGGCGGCGACATAGGAATCCCCAGCTTTGGCCCCCACAGCCTGTTTCACATTGTTCTCTATTAAAGCAAGGCTTTGGGGGAGGAACAGTACAAAAACGACGCTTTAAATGCTATATTTTGAAAACGCTATTTTCTACAGAGTTTAGTAATTGTAATAAAGTAAGCATAGGCAACGTGATCATTGGGCCTACGAAAACCAGATATTACCACAAAAAAGTAGACCTGGAGTGTGTCTCTGCTGTTCGCTGAAAGCCTGGGTTCACTTTGAGAGAGGGATGGGGTAGAGTTCCTTTACTGGCTGCATCCTAAGAGAGTGTATAGGCACCTCAGCCCATACAATCAGGTGTTTCCTTATACAAGACTTGCAGGCACTGTGGGACTTAGTAGGTCTGGGAAAAGCTTTGTTACATAAAGTATTTGAAAATGTATGAATGACAACTGCATGTTTTTTTCTCCTACCTGAAAATCACATTGGCAACTTTTCTATTACCTGTGAAAAATTAAAAAGGCAAATTTATACATTTTTCTTATTAGTTACCTACACAGTGTTTATATTGTTTGTCAGCGAATATCAATTCAATGTTTCGTTGGTTGGTATTAGGACTGGAAACAACCACAGTGACATAAAAAACCTACAAATATTGCTAGATTTCCCCACATAAGAATCCCCATGCTGCCCTTGATATGGTCACACTGTTTTTCTTTTTTCTTTCTTTTTTTTTTTT
>NW_016107904.1:618450-627764 GCF_001604975.1 Cebus imitator
CTGTAGCCCAGGCTGGAATGCAGTGGCACGGTCTCAGCTCACTGCAGCCTCCACTTCTTGGGTTGAAGTGATTCTCCTGCCTCAGCCTCCCAAGTAGCTGGGATTATAGGCATGTGCCACCATACCCGGCCAATTCTTGTATTTCTAGTAGAGACGGAGTTTCACCATGTTGGCCATGTTGGCCCCAAACCCCTGACCTCTAGTGATCTGCCTGTGTTGACCTCACAAAGTGCTGGGATTATAGGTGTGAGCTACTGTGCCTGGCCACCCTGTTACTCCTTTCTGAATCTATCCATCCTAGATTGATTTCTATATGTTATTTGAGGAGAAAGAGTCCTCTTCCTATACAGCTCTAAAATTCTTATCTGAGAAGCAGAATCAGTCTTTTATGATCAGCAGTTTTCAAAAAGTCTGGCAACTCTTGGAGGCATGTAGAGGAGTGATCTGGAAAGTCACTAGGGATTTAGCCCAACCTCTTAGAGGACATTGAGAAATGCACCTTACACCTGCAGAAAATAAGAGGAAATAAGTAGCCGCTTGGAAGCCTCTTGCTTGGCTAAAAGGGAAAAGTATTAACAGGATTTACTGCAGTCCCATTTCACAATTTTAAGAATCAGCACACTTTTTTTTTGTTTGTATCTAATAATATACTACTCAGGGGGCAAAAATGGCACTGAGTTATTGATGGGTTCTTTTACATATCAGAGGGCTAAAGAAAATAAGATGAGAAGAGTAAAAAATACATGTGACTGAAAGAACTTCATGAAATGTTCCAAGAGCCTTTTTTGTTTTATTTAGCGAATTTTATCTGTTGAAACTCTTTGTGTTTCTTGCTGTTTATTTATTATTCCTAAATTACAGTTTGGGAATGAGTGAATTAGCTAAAATTTACATGCTCCGGGCATTTTCAAGTCATGCAGTAATGCTAAGTGGTATTAGAGTATTCATAAGAGGTGGGATATAAACCAAAACTTGGGGGCACACTTCGCAATGGTCTAAGAACAGAGGTTTCCTAACACATGACATCTGATAAGCCCTCTCCTAAGAGTCACCTGGGACATATTAAAAGTCCAAATCCTTAGATTCTATGCCCACAGATTCTAATTCAGAAGATATAGGGGGTAGAGCTTAAGAAGCTATAATTGTTTTGAAAATTCCCCCAGATAATTCTAACGTGCAGCCAAGTTTGAGAACCCCTCTCCTGGCTACTCTAAATTCATAGTTGGATGGTTTCTAAATAAAAGAGAATTGAAGGCAAGTCATAGTCCACAGGAAACAATGGGGAACAAGAATTTTCTTACAGTCGAGAGAAGAGCAATTATAGAAGAAAACGCCATAAATTTAAAATAATGCAACACATAAAATTGACTTTTCACTTTATAAGTTGGATTGAATTCACTTTTGATTTGCTATTCAAGGGAGACCGGCTATAAAAATGAGTTTAAAATGTAAGGGAACCAGAGGGCAAATATATTTATTCAATTTGGACCACGGCCAGAACACCAGTAGATGTTAACATCAAAAGTCCTATGAAAAATGACAGTTGTTACACACGGTTATATTATTGAGAATGGAGTCTAAGTGTCTTTTGTCAACAAGTGCCCTGTAACTGGTGTGTGAAGTATTTACTGTAGACTCTCCTTTACTGTCAGTACCTAGCAACATTTCCTTCACTAAGATTGTTTTACCATTTCCATCATAAAGCCCATATTTTAAGGGTTGTAACTGGATGGTGGTTTTAATTTTTGTTTGAAACTTGGCAATTTGACTTAGAAAAACACATACAAATTATTTCAAAGAGGTTTATTTTTGTGGTGAAAAGTAGCTCTCGTCAAAGCTCTTTCTGTGCTTTGCTTTCAAACGAAAGTTTACAGGCCATTAGTCCATAATGTGAATTAACCCCATTTGATATTTTTTCCTTTCCTTTAAAATGGTAAAGGACTGTTATTCACATTGGTGAAGTGTTTACTGCATATTTGCTGTAACTGCATTACATTTTTAAAATCTTATTTCTGCGGGACTTTGGCATTATTATTGTAACTGCTCCAGAATGTACACAGATGGCATAATGGATTCAAAGGCGGTTTTACGGGAACATAGGGGCAATCTATGAAGTAAAAATCCATTTCCAGGATGGCAGCATGAAATGGCCCCATTTGACTGCCTCATCTCATGGCACCTTGCCTGAGTAGGGGTAGGTGAACAGTTTAGGGGAAACCTGAATCAGTTCAAATCTTTACCCAGTTAGTTGAATTATTAAGTCTGCTTAAAAATGCAGGAAGAAAAAAGTCTCTTAGTTTTCTCAACTGAACCTTTGTTGTTGACAATAGTAAAAACTATTTCTATATAGTTTCTATTATGTGTTGAGTGACATTCCTCATTGCAGAGGAACAAAGGTGGATGGCCAACACTCCCTTCCCTGGAGGAGCTTAGAATCTGTTGAGGAAAGACAGATTCAGCAACAACTAAGTGTGGTATGGCCTGAATGTCACCACCAATATGGTGAAATTATTTTGGAAACAGAGAGGGAGCCACTGACTGCCTTTTCACTTCAGTGTTTGATCTTTCTTTATTTCTAGAAAGAAACATTTTTTGTTTCTGGGCTTGCTCAGCAGATGCTTCTCTCCTCTTACTCTGTGTCAGCTATTTGTAGTAAGACAGTGTATTCATTTGCTAGGACTGCTGTAACAAAGTACCATGGATGGTGGCTTAACCAACTCTATTTCCTCACATTTCTGGAGGCTATAAGTCTGAGACCAAGGTGTCAGCAGGGTTGGTCTCTCCTCAACTTTTTTTTTTTTTGAGATGGAGTCTAGATGGAGTCTTAGTCTGTTGCCTAGGTTGGAATGCAGTGGCGTGATCTCAGCTCACTGCAACCCCCGCCTCCCAGGTTCAAGTGATTCTCCTGCCTCAGCCTCCTGAGTAGCTGGGATTACAGGTGTGTACCACCACGCCCGGCCAATTTTTGGGTTTTTAGTAGAGATGGGGTTTCACCGTGTTTGTGAGGCTGATCTTGAACTCCTGACCTTGTACTTCGTCCACCTTGGCCTCCCAAAGTGCTGGGATTACAGGTGTGAGCCACCATGCCTGGCCAGGTCTCTCTTCACCTTTAAAGGGCTGTCTTCTCCTAGTGTCTTTCGTCGGTACCTAATTTCCTCTTCTTATGCTGACACTGGTCATACTGAATTGGGTCCCATTGTAATGACTTCATTTTAACGTAATTCTTTAAAGGCCCGATACAGTCCATTCTAATACAGTCCACTCCAGATACAGTCCCAGTCTAAGGTACAAAGGGTTAAGACTTCAACCCACCTTCAGTATGAATTTTGGGGGGACACAATTCAGTTCAGAACTGATTATCTACTTGAATTTCTTCATAAATCCCTTTGAACACATTGCATTTGTCTCTGCCAGAACTGGAACACTAGGATGTAGAATTCTGTTGAAGACAGAAATTGGAGTTGCGGCATAGCGGCTAGCTAAAAGATGACGATTTACTCATGGGAGAAGTATCCAGTGGGAAGCTCGACTTCTCAACAGGAGCCTCTTTAGGCCTAGATGGACTGCTTCAGGTCACCCTGTTTCTCTCAAAGGGCTGTGGGCAGCCTTAAGTGCCCCAGCCTCCTGAGTTGCACCTGCAAAGATTGCAGTTTTCTTGCTCACCTCAACCGGGTGAAATCCCTCAGTCACTTCCCCTCTTGAGCCTCACATGCTTTCTTTTCTTTTTTTTTTTCTTTCCTTAAACTTTTCAGTTTCTTGTTGTCTCTTTTCTTCTGTCTTTTCTTTAGGCCTTGTGGTAACATCTATAGGCACTTGTGTTTCCTAACATGCCACCCAGAAGAACTAGGCTGCCCCTTTATAAGGTACTTTATAGATTCCTTTTGTCCTTTCACGTGTATAACACAAGTCCTTACAATAGTACCGTGAGGCAGCAGTGGATTGTGCTCATTATATTGAGGAAGAAATTAAAGTTACTAAATTTCCTTGACATTTTCAGGTTTAATGCCTGTCACTTGAACTCTTTGCAAGTGATACTAAAGGTAGGTAACGTGTGTGTTATTTTTGCTGATGCCAAATGTGAATTGAACTGAAAGAATATCCAGTCACTTAACTAATGAGTGAGCCAAGCCAACTGCTCCTCACCCACATTGCCACGGGGTCCTGTTCTGTGTTCCCCATCAGTTAAGTAGTTAAACTCATGAACTGGTAATAATTCTATTACTTTGTGAAAAATGGTCTCCAAAAACAACAGCTAGTAATGAAAAGGGTCTTAAAAGGTAGTGTTTTTTAAGCCAGAAAATAAGAGTTTTATAGAAGAAATGATATGCTTTAGTGTATATGGGAATTTGGAGATTTTGGAAAGCCCCAGATGGGTCCCATTTCAGTTTTCCGCTATATTTCCTGAACTGTTAAAGTGAAAGCAGTCAAGTTTTATCATGAAAGTAGCCCTGTAGTCCTCCCTAAGCTAGTTGACATCCTTAGAATTTACTTGGTTAAATCCTTACAAAATATCTTTTTTTTTTTTTTTTTTTTTTTTTTTTTTTGAGATGGAGTCTTGCTCTGTCACCAGGCTGGAGTGCAGTGGCGCAATCTCGGCTCACTGCAACCTCTGCCTCCTGGGTTCAAGCGATTCTTCTGCCTCAGCCTCCTGAGTAGCTGGGACCACAGGTGTGTTCTACCACGCCTGGCTAATTTTTTTGTATTTTTTTTAGTAGAGATGGAGTTTCACCATGTTGGCCAGATTGGTCTAGATCTCTTGACCTCATGATCCGCCCGCCTCAGCCTCCCAAAGTGCTGGGATTACAGGCATGAGCCATCGCACCCAGCCACAAAATATTTTTTTAAAGACTGCGTCACAGAGCACCTGTCTGGTCCATTTCTTCTTATGCCACTTTTTGAAGCCCACTGGTTGTGTTATTCCATTAAAAAACTGTTGGTGAATTTTGAGGGCGAGCTTTTTCTGTTTTTAATAACTAATAACAGGTAAAGCATACACAAAACAATTTGCACCTACAAAATACATATAAAAGTAAATAGAAATTCACTTGAGCATCTATTCATTCTTCTTAAAATTGTACTTTTTATAATCGTACAATTTTCTTTAGAAAACTAGATTTTAAGATGGGTAACTGTAAACTTCATTTTTTATTTTATTTTCTTACAAATAAAAAATGATATGAGTGTTTTTAAAAATTGTTTTTTCTTTGATTAAGGGAATTTTTATGGTAGGAGGCTCTGACTTCACAGTTCAGAACATAGTTAGCTATCTGTTTCTTATAAAGAAGTGATTGTAGAAATACATAAAGAATTTTGGTAAGAGAAAAGTGGTTTGTATAATCTTGAGCTTCTGAGGGTTGTTATTGTTAGATATTACATAGTTTTAATCTTTAATGACATAAGGAATATAATGATAAAATACAAAACTAGGAAACTTATGATTCTAATTTGTGGTGTATGTGCAAGGTAAAAAATTTAGTAAGAAACAGTAGAATTTGTTACAGTTGTTATCTCTAGGTGGATTATAGATTTTCTTTTAATAATTTTATGTATTTTCTAAGTTATATACTCTGAGCATGTGCTGCTCTTACAACACAAAAAAATTATAATCACTAAAATGTCATAGAGAATTTTACTCAACTTCAAGTAATTACCCAAATAATTTCATAATTGAGGGAAAAAGTGATATAAAAATGAACTCAAACCAGCTTTTCTCCGTGTGTTTTTTTCCAAGTCAAACCTAAGACCTTGTTACTCCAAGTGTGATCAGTATCCCAGCAGCATAGGCATCACCTGGGAGCTTGTTAGAAATGCAAAATATCAGACCCTCCCCAGACCTACTGCTTCAGCATCTGCATTTTCACAAGATTCCCAGGTGATTCCTCCATGTGTTAAAGTTTGGAAGCACTGATCTAAGACACTCTCCCCTCTTTATAACTAAAGTCTGCTTCCATTTTATTCATTCATTGATTGGGGCCATTCCTTTGATAAACCTTTAAAACGACAACTGTGCAGGCTACAGAAGGACTACCCAAGTTTAAGGTAGAATTCATATCACAACCTGGCCTTTTGAAATATGTTTTCATTAAGCTAAAAATGCAGTGGCCTGACAAGAGCTAAGAAAGGTGTAAAAAAGAAAAATGTATGAGTTCTTACACTTTATTTCTTCATAACTAGACAGAACAAGGGAGAAGTAAGTTAGGATTTTCAAAGATTAGTGGCTTATAGAGATTTTTAAGCTTTTTAAGATTAGTGGCTTATAAAAGGACTTAGGCGGGACACCATGGCTCACGCCTATAATCCCAGAACTTTGGGAACACTTTGGTGGGTGGATCACGAGGTCAGGAGTTCAAGACCAGTCTGGCCAGCATGGTGAAACCTGGTCTGTACTAAAAATACAAAAATTAGCCGAGCATGGTGGCACGTGCCTGTAGTCCCAGCTACTCAGGAGGCTAAGGCAGAAGAATCACTTGAACCAGGGAGGCGGAGGTTGCAGTGAGCTGAGATTGCACCACTGCCCTCCAGCCTGGGCAACAGAGTGAGACTCCATCTCAAAAAAAAAAAAGAATTGAAGTGTAGTTCTACACCCACTTCATGTAAGGGCCACTCTTATATGCCCAGAGTAAAGTTTGACCCTATCACTACATTCTGGACCTCATTGCAACATTGATTTAGCAATGCTTTGTAAAGATTTCAAGGCATTCAGCTAGATTCTTTTAATGGAAACAAGAATCTGTTTCTTAAATTTTGCTACTGAAAAGTTTAATTTGGAATTTTCTTCTTCCTCTGTCACTTTTCTGTGATGTTTTAATACTCACTACAAGAATGAGAAAGTTGGTATTGTCCAATGGCAGCATGGAGCCTGCTAACACTGGTTTATTTTTTCTATGGATACTGCCTGTTTTGTTTTTGTTTTAACTCAAGGTAACTTTACAATGTGACAGAAGAGAAACTACATTTTCCAGGAAATGGTCACTTTAGTTGCTTTGCCAATAAGTAGAAGCATCTTGTCTGTACATTTTTTGCCATTTTCTTCAAGATAACTAAGTTAGTATATGAAAGTTGCCATATTTTGGAGCAGCAAACTTCCAGATTCTAATTATGTGTCTTTAAGCCCATTTCTGTAAATATGTACTCAATGTTTGCACTTTGATGTACAAAGAGACTTAGAGGCTTGCTATGATAACAGATGTGTTACTCGTTCTATAAAATCATTTCCCATTATATCTTTTTAGTGGGCAAGTTCCTTTCCCCTTTTATAGTGACAGGGACAGCAACACAAGGGCTCTGTGGTGATAGTGTGGTGATAATGTAGTTGATGGTCTGCATTTGCAAATTGTATTGTCATTTTTTTAGTAGGAAAAACCTGATAAGATTTTTTTCATGTACTTCTTAAAAATATGTTTCTATCATCAATGATGGAAAAAATGAAACAATTCTCAAACAGTTAAGCCATAATGTGAGTAATCACTTTATTTTCAAGAAAAGTGTTTTTAAGCATTTGAGCTAGTGAATTTACTTTTAAAATGTATTGTGCTTACACAGTAGATGGTTTTATTTCCATGATGTTTTTTACTACATAATTATACATCTTAATTACGTAATTACTATCATAATTATTATGTAATTGCATGTACTTCCACTAATTACAAAGTCAGGAAGTGTAATTATCTAGTAAAAACTTTATGAAATTTCATGCACTAAAAGTTACTTAAAAGGCTATTCCAGTGGTTTGGTGGAAGACTTTCCATGGTTAGTCTTCTTAGTCATGACTTTAATTTAGAGCTTGAACTCCTAGGCCAGAACAAGGATAACTGCCAACACACCAACATTAAACTGAGTATTGTGGTATGGGTAAGATAGACTTTGTCCCTTGTATTTAAGACGTCGGTCAGGCATGGTGGCTCACGCCTATAATTCCAGCACTTTTGGGAGGTGGAGGCGGGCATTTCAAGAGGTCAGGTGATTGAGACCATCCTGGCTAACACAGTGAAACCCTATGTCTACTCAAAATACAAAAAATTAGCCGAGCATGGTGGCACATGCCTGTAGTCCCTGCTACTTGGGAGGCTGAGGCAGGAGAATCGCCTGAACCTGGGAGGTGGAGGTTGCAGTGAGCAGAGATCACGCCACTGCACTTCAGCCTGGACTACAGTGAAAGACTGTCTCAAAAAGAAAAAAGTCAGAGAGCATTTTAATTTTTTTGTGACTACAGAGTGTGGTAAGAATAATATCTAAATGTTTGAGGTAGGTACCACAAAAAGTGTCAATGGAAAGGGCAGTTCTTTCTTAGGAAAGAATTGATTAATAGAATCAACAAGGCATTTACATTACAGCCCAGTCTTCTATAATTCTATAATGTGAATGGCTTATTTAATAGCTGCCTCTGCCTATTATTATTTATTTAATAATAATTGCTATTATTATTAATAGCAATAATAATAATATTCAGTTTTCTGTTTCTTCAGTTTGGAGAAGGTGTTTTTCCAGTTTGTGTTTGTATTTACTAGATGTGAGCAAATGTATCAGGAAAGCATACTCCTTTCTACTACTTGATGTCAAAAGCAGCTTTTGAGACATAAACATAAGTGCACAGACATGTAACATCAGACCCTAAATACAGAAGGTTTAATTCAATAAAGCTATGATGCCTTTACCGTTCAAAACGACATAAAAATTGCACAGTGAAACAATAGTCATGACAGCAAATTAGATATGACATCTAAATTACACTACAAAGAGAAATCCCAGAACCATTTTTGGTCTGTAGGAATCTATTTTAGCCCAGGTTTAAAACCCAATCTAGAGGCTCTGCTTTATTGTCTAAGTAGGGTAATATTGTAGAAGACTAATTGGAGGTTGGTTGAATTAATTGCACATTAATTAGGAGGAAAGGGCTTGTAATATTCATGGCAGAGAAAAGAGTAGATCCTTTAAGTATCATGATAGAATGTACTATGAGTTTCAGGAATAATATTAAATTATCAGTATTTGTGTAATAACTGTATAATCTATTACAACATGACCTAAATCAAGCCCTTGGGGTTAGATACAGGTATACTAATTTCCCCTCCAAAATTAGTGCTTTTCACTAGAAATGTATTGAAACAGCCACTTAAAATATGTGAGTTATTTCTTTTAAAAAGATACCCTTAAACATTAAAAGGTTCAGCTCTGTAGTCTTAGAAGGAGAAGACATTTGTTTTTTTCTTAAAACTTTGTAAAGAAATGCTCATTGTGGTATTACCAGTTATTGAATTAGTGACTTTTTTATACTAGCTAAAATTTCCAATAAATTTGAATTTTTTTTTTTTTTT
>NW_016107904.1:627907-637546 GCF_001604975.1 Cebus imitator
GTTGACCAGGATGGTCTCGATCTCTTGACCTCGTGATCCACCCGCCTCGGCCTCCCAAAGTGCTGGGATTACAGGCTTGAGCCACCGCGCCCGGCCCTTTTGAATTTTTTTTTTTAAAGTCAGTGAACGGTATGAAAATGCCAGTCCCTTTTGGTTCAGGCAAATTAGAGGACTTATATTTATCCAGAATTGTTTCATGGTCTCAGAGATGTTTGGGATTTAGACAGATTTAGTCTGACTCTGCTATTTTTCTCTAGTAGTTAGGGGTTATTTTAAAATTGCATATTCTTTTCCTCTTGGGAATCTTTTCTCATTTGCTTAGCCCAGAATTTAATGTCTTAATCATTTCTTATTTGCCTTAACTCTATTGTGATAACATTTCTTCTCATGGTCTCAGAAGTGTTTGTGCTCCCTCTGTGAGACAGCCCTGCCTCTCATGTTTCCTCTTAATCTTTTGTTTTTGTTTTGGTGGTTGGTATTTTTTATTTGTTTGTTTTTTACCAGTGTTTGTGCCATGCCAGAATAGCCCTTAATGGTTAAAAGTGTTTACTTAAGTCCTCATCTTTTCAATTGTCATACAGATTTAATTTTGAAACTGACATTGTTTTGTTTTGCTTTGCTTTCTTGCTTTTCATATGAATTGGCATACATCTTCATTATCCTCTATAATTCTTGATAAATTTTTCATAATTATCTAAGAGAATCAACCATAACTTTTGAAGTCTAATAATGTCCTTGTGGCCAGGCGCGGTGGCTCACACCTGTAATCCAGCACTTTGGGAGGCCAAGACGGGCAGATCACCTGAGGTCAGGAGTTCGAAAATTGACCAACATGGAGAAACCCCGTCTCTACTAAAAATACAAAACTAGCCGGGCGTGGTGGCTCATACCTGTAATCCCAGCTACTCAGGAGGCTGAGACAGGAGAATTGCTTGAACCCGGAAGGCGGAGGTTGCGGTGAGCCAAGATCATGCCATTGCACTCCAGCCTGGGAAACAAGAGCGAAACTCTGTCTCAAAAACAACGACAACAACAACAACAAAATGTCCTTGTGATGTCTCCAGTAACCCTGTAGGCCCAGGCCAAGAACTGATGTTGATATTCACATTATTTATTAATCAGTGCCATTTATTATTTTATGCTATACTATCTTGTTCATATAATGCTACCCTTTGTATACAAAGGAAAGGATCATCAATTTGACTCATTCTTAAACCAGTCCTTCCTGTAGCTATCATGAATTGATTTAGATCCATCTGCATTCTCTTACCTTGTGGCTAACAAGACAGTAACTAGACAGACTTAGTGGACCATCATTGTGTTAAATTAACATTGACTACATTCTCCCTGTATAAAGGCCCTTAGAAAACTCTCTCTCCCTGGCCTGTGAGCCCTGCAAGCCTTAGCACCATGCCCTGGAGCTTAAGGCTTAAACCAGTACATAGAAAAATTTGCTGGCTAATTTTAGACACTGATGTACTTTTCTTGTTTTAAGAAATTATTGTAATTTCAAATAGGGTCACAAAAGCAGGTCTGTGTGTAAGTCTGTTACTGTTTGTCCCCTCTTTGTGTCCTGCACCCTCACCCAGCTTATTCAGTGAATATGTATTATTGAGTCTCTGTTCTATATGATATTGCTTCTAGAAGTCCTAATACTTCTGACTGATTGCTTATTCGTGCATTCACCTCTAAATACCTCCTTTTTATAGGACTTTACTTTTGTGGAAAACATTCACAGCCATTATCTTTTACATTTTCCAGACAATTCCATTGGATACAGGTATGTAGTTGACACTTTTCAGATGAGAAACAACTCCAAAAGGATGAATGACTCTCCCAAAGTAGCAAAGCTTAGAAGTGTCAGAGCCTGGTTTTTCTTTCTGCTGTATCACAGCTGCCCTGTTCTTTATTAGGGAAACTTCAGCCTGAAGACAAATAACTCAAGTACAAGGGAATGGTATGAATTGCTGAGGGATCTCTGCATATACCTCAGGGAAGGTTTCTTGGTGGAGATTTCCTGAGTTGGGTCTTAAAGAGTATGTGAGATTTTTAATAGGCACAGATGCAGATAGATATGTAGTCTGAGACTTAAGTTTTGCCTTTCTCACTTTTCTTTAAGTGCTCTATTTAGCTTGTTTTTATAAAGGAAGAACCTCGTTTGACAAATGCATCATGATTTGAAAGCATGTCTGAATTGGAAGTTTAGTCTAAAAGTGCTTATTAAGAGTCAAAGCTTTAAATTCAGGACTGTAAGCTTAAAGGGCATTATTTTTTTCGCTCTGTCACCTGGGCTGGAGTTCAGTGGCATGATCTCTGCTCACTGCAGCCTCCACCTCCCGGACTCAAGCGATCCTCCTACTCCAGTCCCCTGCCCCCAGTAGCTGAGATTACAGGTGTGTGCCACCACACCCAGCTAATTTTTGTATTTTTTTGTAGAGATGGGGTTTTGCCATGTTGGCCAGGCTGGACTCCAGCAATCCATCTGTCTTAGCCTCACAAAGTGCTGGGATTATAGGCGTGAGCCACTGGGCCTGCTGTCCTTGAAGGGTATTCTCTCTTCACTCTCCACTGTAGTGGTGGTGCTTTGAAAGAAATTGATCCATCCTACAGGATACATCTGTCAAAAGTGTATCAAAATGTTTTTCTATCTTAAATAATTTAACTGAGAATATAATAATGTAAGTATTTTGACATGAGAATGTTACATACTGTGATATATCCACTTATCTTAAAACAGACGTCTTTAACTATAAAGAAAAGGAGTGTGGTAAGACAAAACAAAATAGAAATTGGAATTAATGGGATGACTGACAGGCCAAACCAGTTTTATTTAGACAACAAAAATTAAAGTCATGTTAGCATTATGACGAAAAAATATAAAAATGTTTTAAAGCATGGCTAATTTTTTGTTGTGTTTTGTTTTTTCGCTAATATTATGGTGAAAGTTTAAACATGTAAGACCTGTTTATGAAGTAAATGTTTACTGATGAACTAATTCTTCAAGTTTATTGTTATATTATATATTGTCTTACCAAAAAATGTCGATGCTGAAAAGTCAGTAAAATCCACGATAAAAGAAAGACTGTGAACATTAGTCTGTCTATAGGAAATTATTCAACAGAGTGCATTCTGGTCTCCGTCAGTGAAAGCTTTATCACTTTTAACAAATAAGCCACAGTAAATTTATTAGTATGCTACAAAGAAATTTTCAAAATAATTAAGACTAAACTACACTTGTCAAAATAAATGAATGAAATACTATTTTGAATCATCTTTCTTCACTTATTGCTCATTTGCATAATTCAGTAACTTAGGAGTCTTTCAGTCATTGGTGTGAATTAGCAAGGTTCTGCTATTCCTTGTTGTACGGCAGGAATTACACTACCATGTAATTAGCTATTCCAGACATGGACTAACGGGAAATACCAAAGGGCATAGCAAAATCTAAAGAGACAAGGCAGGGAATCTAAAGACAAGAGACAATCAAAGACACCCAACAAACTCAAGCTGGTAGACCACAGGGAATTTTGAATGAAGCCTCTTAATTTATTTTGAGAATAAGAAATCAGTAGTATGAGAGAAATCTCAACAAGATTAGCTGACTAAGCCTACTTAAAAAAAATATCTCTATAGTGCATGGTGCGCCAGGTTAACCACTCCTGTTTGTTAGTCTGTATACAGCTCAACAAATAGGCGGCAAAGCTTTTCATGGGTATATAGTGGCTTTCCATTGAAGTTTTCACTCTTTGAAGGAGGTCATTTATACCAATGAGATCTGTAGATGCAAATTGCTTTCCCTATATGTGAGGGGTCATTCCTTTCACAGCCAGCTTGCTCATCTCTTTTATAAAGGTTTTGTTATTTTTGTACTGCTCCCAAAGGAATGATGGGAATTATGCCCCCTGCCCCCCATCTAACTTAGCATCCAAATCTTTTCCCTCCAGCTCTGTGAAACTTTTGTGTGTTGATCTTTGGAAACAAAACAAGCTGTTGGCAGCAGCCTTTAACTCTGAATCAGGAAACTTTTTTCCTTCTTTCAGCCTGAAATATCATCTCTTTAGATTTGCCTTTCTTTCTCGCCTAATTCTAAGGAAATACCTTTTTCATTGCAGCAGAGTGCCACTGTAACATGCTGCAGTCATGTGGGAATTCTTGGTACCAGTGTCCTCAAAATGTCATTTTTAGTTTGGCTTAAATGATGTAAGCTTTAGGTACTGTAGGAACCGAAATGAGGGGATCAATTTAAGGGTTAGCTATGAAAACCTAACTTCTGATCTCATTATTGAAGTAAAGGAAAAGATGATATTTGTTTTTTTGCCTAGGCTTTAAGGAATCATACAAACATTCAAAAGTTCTAGTTTGTTGTGTTAAGGAGTTTTAGTGAGTCCTCTGTAAATATTTGTTGTTTTGTTCCTTCCTTCTTCTAGCATTTGTTGAGCACCAAGGGCATTGGCCTGGGTTTCTCAAAAGCAATGTAGGGTGGTGATTAAAAACTCAGGCTCTGGAGTGAGAATCCCAGCTGCAAGTTTTGGCTTTCTTCTCCTTACTAGATAAGTAACCTTGGAGTACATCTATAAAACAGGAAAGAAATAGCACCTACCTCAAAGGGTTCTAAATTCAGCAGGATAATATGGAAATAGGCTAATATGTAAAATGTCTAGGACATTAAACAGGCAATATGTAAAATGCTTAGGATAGTGCCTGGCACATAGTAAGCATGCAGTAAATGTCAGTTGGTTTTGTTACTTCTGAGAAGAACACTTTGTCTAAACGACTATCTATTATAGTACTTAGCGTTACAACTCTCTTTGAATTGGTTTCTGCAGCCTGTCATTGACCATGTTTTGTTCAGATTTGTATCCTCAGCATCTAGCACAACACCAAATGTAGTAAATGCTCGATTCATATTTACCAAATGGTTACAGTATGAAAAAAGCATGGTCCCTCTTCTGCAGGAGCTTAAAATGTATCTTGATAACTGTGTTTTGGTTTTCTTATCTGTGGAGATAGCATCATGTCAGAAGTAACTTTAATTCTCAGTTTTCCATACTTAATGGCAGAAGTTGAAACACAATAGTGCACAAGCTGGATTTCTGATTGAGTAGGCCTAGGGTGGGGCCCAGGCGGCTGTGTATTTAAAAAGCTCTGCAGGTGATTCTGATGCACATCCACAGTGTTGAGAATCTCTGAGTTAGTGAAACTCTTCAAACTTTAATATTGCTTCTTGTCAAATATGCATTAAGTTTGACTTTGATATAGAAAGGGAGACTGGGTAGCATCTAGATAACAATTTAAACAGACAGTAGAAAGGAAAATGAAGTCAAACACAAGAATTATTTCCTAGATAAAGGAAGCATTTATGATGCTGTATAAGTTAATATAGCATCAAAGATAAAGTGAAGAAAAATAGGCTAGGGAAAAGTAAGCAAGAAGGAACTGTTTTCTGGTAATGAGCAAACTGAAGATGAAATAAATGCATTTCAACAAAATTGGCTATAAAGCACATGTTATTTTCCCCATTAACTTGCATCATAAAAGAAAGAATGGGGCTGCCAGGGAGGTTGGGGGATCTTTCGAGGAGACTAGGTGGATAACTGGGGAGGTGTTAAGGTGGAGGCTAACCCAAATGTGGTATTTAGGAGCTTCTGTGGTTTGGATTTCTGAGACCTTTCCCACCTCCTGTCCTTTTTTACTTACCTTGACACTCAGCTGACTAAATCCTGGGTACAGCAGCCTTCTGCAGCTTCATAATGTTGCCTGTCCTCCAAGCAGTCTGGAACAGGATGGCAGTAGTAGAGGCTTTAGGAGGGTATTCCTGTGTCCCATGCTCATCTCTTGGGCTTACCTGGGGTGTCCAGGCAGGAGAAATAGCTTGGCTGGCCTCACTTACCAATTTTGAAATGCTGGAGCTATACAATAGTCTCAGATCACTCCCTTTTGCCTAGAAGGATTAGGACTGCACCTTGTTGGTACTCACAAATTAGAGGCTTCTCCAGTCCCTGCGCAGACCTTGACTCCACTGTGCCCACATCCTTCAGCTGGTGTGGTTTCCCTGCCTCGGTTAGCCAACCTTGACCCAGTCTCTGTTCATATTCAATTCATACTTTAAGGCCTCCCAGCCATAAATGATCTCTTTGTCCTCTAAAACCCTACAGTTCTTAAGCACTGTCCCTCTTACATTATAATTATTTGAGGACAGGGATCATGCTTGATACATTATTGTATGTCTGATGGCAACTTCCTCATGATAGGAGCCTAATAAATTGTATGTTAAATTAATGTTTTCTATAATAGAGCACTTTCTGACTCCATCCTCTTTTCTCTGCTATTTACTTCCTATTATGCCCTTCAACTGTGTCACAAAAAATTTTCTATCCACGTTTCCATACATTCATCAAACATTTAGCCCATACCATCTCCTCTTTGACATGGACTTAGTTTCCCACCTTAATTTGTCTACTTTCTGACAATTACTAATAGAGTTGTGCTGTGATATCATGCCTCTCCAGAAGATTACATAAATTCCAGCCTAGACATTTCTTTGTTTAAACTTTTAGGTTATATAAATCAAACTGATGCTCTGCCATATTAGTGGGATTGAGTTTGAAAGTCTAAAGTCATACTTCAAATGAGGACTGTCAACCCAGGCGCATACTCCTTGCCCTCCAGAATTTATATACATATGATAACAGCTAGTTGTTTTCCCTGCAGAGTATCCTTTTTTTTTTTTTTTTTTTTTTTTTAAGAGACAGGGTTTTGCCATGTTGCATAAGCTGGCCTTGAACTCCTGAACTCAAGGGATCCGCCTGTGTTGGTCTCCCAAAATGTTGAGATTACAGGCATGAGCCACCATGCCCAGCTGCCTGCAGGTTTTTCTAGTGATTCACAGTTTTAGCTCTCCACTCCAGATGTGTTATTTGGCTGGCTAGCCTTTAATATATCTTGCATGTCTGGAGGCTAGCTCCAGAAAGCTCTCATGAAGGTGGGAAGGTGAAGAACTGCTAAGAGACTTACAGATGTCTTCTCTTATCGCCCCATGTGACTCTCAGTTGAGGGGCATGCAGGCACA
Organism: Cebus imitator; assembly: GCF_001604975.1. Classification (NCBI taxonomy): domain Eukaryota; kingdom Metazoa; phylum Chordata; class Mammalia; order Primates; family Cebidae; genus Cebus; species Cebus imitator. The sequence continues at coordinate 634,977 of NW_016107904.1, forward strand.
CATACTGATGGCAATGTAGGTTTGTAAACAATACTATTAATAGGCTGGGGCTGGGAGAGAAAAATAGCCCACAAGAAATCTGAAGATACCTGTCTTGAGTGTAACCTGCAAGACATACTCTAACAGTAATCATCGCACGATATAATTGCTGGAGACTGGGCAAGTTAGAAAATCTATTCCTGGTTTGTCGCTGACTCACTTTGTGGCATGGGCAAACCGTTATTACTCTTTGATTTAGTTGTCTTATTTGTATGAAAAAGGGAAAATAACATGTGTTTAAAAAGCACTCTGAAATTTCTCTGAAAGGCGGTCTATAAGTGCAAAGTACTATTATTGTTATTATTATTATTAGTGTTCTAGTATGATTTAGTTTTATGCCATGTAGGTCACAGATGTTTCAGTTCTTCTCATTGATGAATTACAAAATACTTCCATCTCATTCTGTTTCATAGCATTGATAACAGTTTAGCACATCTTTGTTTTAACCCCAGTTAATGTCCAAAATAGACCTCATTAATAAATACAATTACTAAATTAAATATATCTATGCTACTTTCTATTGTTTTTTTTTTTCCTCCTTAAAAATGTGGTTACCAACAACTACTAAATAAGACCCTTAATTACTGCCAATCTTCTCTTGAAAGTAACAGTGCTTATCTTGAGTAGTTTGAACTGTAAGTGGTATTCAGTACACAGTGGGGTTGTAATGCGATTATGAAGTGTAGCAAGTTAGTGATAAATAAGCGTGATAAACCATATATTTGTATTAGAAATAATATTTGAATTATCAACTGAATAAAAAGGCTGCAACTGCTGGTTCCTTGGGGTGGGCATGTGATAAAAATAAAATACAGTTAAGTATACTTGGAATAAAAAATTGTGTATGCTTCAGTATATATTATAGAAACCTTTTAAATTGAATGTGTTTTTGAGTTTACAGCATTGAAATTACTGGGAGACTTAAAAGAGTTGCTTTGCTTTCTGACATTAAGCTTTTCAAATTAGAATTTAAAAAACTTTTTAAACTCATTCATCAGTAGAGAACTTTGGCTTTTGTATAAGATACTATAGTTCTCCCCCAGATTTTCAGTGATTTTCCAATGGAGTAGCAATAAAAAAAAATTCCTTTAATTACAGTAGAACTTGCACATAAAATCATGCAAGAAAAAAAATGTAATTTTCTTCTTGCCTTTTTTTTCCTTTCAATATTTTAGTAGTTATAGAAATAACTTCTTAATACTGGAGAATGGTAATTTATATAAAATAAGTAATATTGTGACTCTTATATATATTTCACATGAAGTAAAATGAGCAGAAAATTGTGTGCATTTATTCGTAAGTATCCTAAGGTAAGGAGCCACGTAGGAGGAAGTATAGCTGCCATAGGGTCTTAGAAACCAGAGGTCACATCGTAGCAGCCGCAAACTGTGTATGACCTCTAAATGTGTTTAATTTGCCTGAAGAGCGCTTCAAATTTCTAAATGGTTGCTAATATTTTTTAAGGTGGAGAGTTCCTATAAAGAGCCAGATTTCTGGCATTTTAAAATAAAATCAGTATGTGGCTATGGTGGGTCAGCATTCCTGAATGGCCACAATTGACTGAAGCTGAGTAGCAGCTAAGCAGTTTAGACAGAACGTGAGGTCTCCAGTTTGCCGTAGCCTCACTGCAGCCCACTTCACTCATTTCTGTTATTCATGTGGCTACTATAAGCATTTGTTTGCTAAAAAAAAAAAATCTGGAGGTGTGTTTTTCTTTTTTCTCTTTTTTTAACCAGCTCCCTCCCTTCCCAATAAAAGAAAGAAAAAGAAGCCATGAAACTTGGGGTTTTAAACAGTAAAAAAAATCCAACTAACATAAGTGTGTTTATTGTATCCAACTAACATAAGTGTGTTTATTGAAGCAAATCATATAAAAATATAACTTAGCAGCTAACCTATTCATGGCACTGTATACTTTTCTTTCTTTCTTTCTTTCTTTTTCAGACAGAGTCTCGGTCTGTTGCCCAGGCTGGAGTACAGTGGTGCAGTCTCAGCTCACTACAACCTCTGCCTCTTGGGTTCAAGCAATTCTCCTGCCTCAGCCTCCTGAGTAGCTGGGATTACAGGCGCACGCCACCACGCCTGGCTAATTTTTGTATTTTTAGTAGAGACGGGTTTTCACCATTTTGGCCAGGCTGGTCTCGAACTCCTGACCTTATGACCCACCCACCTTGGCCTCCCAAAGTGTTGGGATTACAGGCATGAGCCACAATGCCAAGCCACTGTATACTTTTCAAAGCACTATCACATGCCGTTTGTCCTCTGATCCTCACCAGCATCTCTGGGAGTAGGAAAACAATTACATATTCATTTTTCCAATGAGAAAAGCAAGTTTTGGTGAAGATCATTAGTTTATCCAGTTTTGCAACTGATTTATTGGAGCTGAGCTATAACTCATCTTCAGACTATTCATCTAGAGTAACACTGTCCACTGGAATTCTTTGCAGTGAGAAATGTTCTGTATCTGTGCTGTCCAGTGCTGTTGAACACTTGAATGTAGCTAGTGGGATTGAGGAACTAAATTTTCCATT
>NW_016107904.1:637781-647345 GCF_001604975.1 Cebus imitator
GGGGTTTCACCATGTTGACCAGGATGGTCTCGATCTCTTGACCTCGTGATCCACCCGCCTCGGCCTCCCAAAGTGCTGGGATTACAGGCTTGAGCCACCGCGCCCGGCCATTTTACTTAGTTTTAATTAATTTAAATGGAAATATATTTAACAGTCTTATTCGTTTCAATAAAATTCATTAAAAGATTTCTGTTAGGCTTTTTGTTGTTAGTTACCCAGGTGGCAAGCATCTGTTCCACCAGTAGTTCAACATATTAAAATACTGAATATTTTCTGTATCTGCATAGATTTCCTTCCATAAAGGAATCATACACAGCAGCATTCTTTGTAACAAAGTCAGGGGACCCAGTGGTAAAGTTCTTAATGTACATTATTTTCCAAGATTCCTAGTTCAGATAAAGGGCATAATTAGAGGTGTGTTTAAGCATGAGAAACATGTAGATGACTAAAACCATCTCCTTCTCTGGTGTTTTTTATTTTCTAAGATACTAGTAGCTGTTACAGAATCATGTAGGAAACTTAACATTCTCTGATAATTGATTGGCTGGTTTAAGTCGGACCAGAGTGACTTTTAGAAAGGTGACCATTAGCTAAACTCTGTCAGTTAGTGTTTATCATTAAATCCAGAATGGCATTGACTAGGACACATTCTGATTTCAGAGATGTTATAACGTAGGGGAGGAGATGTACCTTAAAATTGGTGAAATATGATTTGTCAGTGGGCTTCATCTACATTTGGTCAGCTTATAACCAGAGACAGCATTGAGATGCAAATGTCAACTTCTGTTTTGCCCTGTGATTAATTAAACCCTTCATCTTCACTAAAACAGGACCCCACCCCACCTCCGCCCCCATTGCTCTCCACACTTTGTCTGTCCCCATCCTCACTACCTTTTCCAGATTATGATTAGTTAACAGAAAGAAATCCTGGTGATTAGGAGTGGGCTTATCTTGTTTAGTAGCAGTTTGATCACTTTACATATACTCACTTTCTATAAACACTTCCCTACCCCCTCCCCCACCAAATGCAGATAAGGATATTTTATTATCCTAAGTAATATTGAACAAGCTTAACCAATCACCTTCTAGCACACAGGCAACTCTGCAGCATTCTGTTTTAGAATACCACATGCTGTAATTCAAATGATCACATTAGCTATCCAAACGCACCATTTGTTTTTAAATACTGGAGTGTTTACCTGAATTTTTCCCCTTTTCATCTTCCCGTCCCACTTCACCAGTACATTGTCACTGCAGTGACAGGTTTATTTATGTGCCTTAATAGCCACACTTCCTGTTATTTTAAAAATGTATTCCTATGTCTCTATAAGAGTCTTCTTGAACATCTTAAAATATTAGTTATTATGTAGATTCATGTCTTTTCTTTTCCATTATGCCCTTTGAATCTTGCCTTTATTTAGACTTCAAAATAAGCACTTCTAAATTCCTGTCTTAAATTTTTAATACCAGTCTTTCTCTGGAAACTGAGGATGCCTTCTGAAACCTTAACAGCCATCAAAAGAAATTTAGGGATTTGAATCTATTAAAATAGAAGAGTTTCTTGTCCACAATGGAGTCTGACACCCTAACAGTTACCATATTGGACACTGCTGTGTAAAGGTTCCAAATACAAGCCATTCAGAGTTTACACTTGCATGCAAAACTCATGCATGAGTTAGGGGGTATCATTTATTAGGTAGTAACAAGGAGTCCTGAGTGCTTCGGTAAATGTGTTGGTTTGTACCATATAAAATTGCTGCCATTAGATCTTTTTTGTGTACAAAACGTGGCGACTTCATAGGGTCCACCCTGATATTATAGGTGCAGACCAGTCCAGCTTATATAAATTGCTTTCTCTATTTTTTCTGTCTTCTCTTATTTTTCCTCAATTGGTAATTTTACTCCAACCTTCTCTTTGCTGCCATCCTTTTGTATTTCTCAGTTAATAACATTTTTTCTAGTGCCCTTCCCTTCTTAACTAATTCCCCAAATCTATTAGCTGCAGAATTAGTAGCACAAAGAAGGCTGGTTGCATAGTACGTACCTCCATGATGCAATCAGTACTTACCACTTCAAGTGTTTGACCTGTTTTGAGGTTTTCATTATCCTAAAAGGGTAGTGTCTCGAATACATTTACTGCCCAATAAATAAGCCACCATAGTTCCTTACTGCTCACATGAAAAAAGCAGAAGGGAAAAAAAGCTACTTTTGTTCAATGCCGATAGAAGCCATGCTATGTGATGTCTTTGTTATGACATGGTTCAGCTAAAGCATCTCTGGAAAATAAAATTAATAAGTACCCTTTGTTATATTTGCCTTTGTTTAAGTGAATATAAATTAATAAATCTGCAGGGTTTTTTTAGTAATTGGTTGTCTTTGGATCTTTGTCTCAAAAAAGAAATGGGATATATTTTATAATTAGAAGTGATAGAGACATCAACCATCACTTAAAAGTTGAAAAAAAAAAAAAAAACTCTAGAAATTATACCATTTTTATTTCTGTCCATTTGTGTTTGTAATCTCCTAATTTCCAGGGTGACATGGTGATACAGTTGAGTGTTGATTCATTCAAGTTTTTGTTATTTGGTTCCCACTTTTATTTAAAGAGGATGTCAGTAGTTGGTAGTAAATACAAATAAACAAATATCAAATACTTTACTGATTAACTGTTCTTTACATGTAGTCATGCTAATCTTCGCAATCTGCTAAGTGGTTGCTTTTACCCCCATTTTACAGATGTGAAACAGGTAAACTTAACTTATTTTCTAGGACAGCAAATTATATCTACTACAGACCTGCAGTTGAAACTTAGGGCCAGCAGAATCCAAATATGTTAGCCCCCCTGCCCTTCCTCAGTGTCATACATCCTAGCTATTGAAAAAGAAATCCTTAAATATCTGTGTCACTGCAGTGCCTCTTTAGAGTGTCTATTATTGTTCTATGTTTTGTTTTTAGCGAATTTGTTTTGCTTACCATGCATCAGGCATAGATAAGGTGTCTGTTCTCATGGCACATTCTACAGAAGAGTGAAGAACAAGATCAAGATCATTTCAGACAGTAACAACCCCTACAGAGACAATAAAATGGGGTGGTTTCATAGAAGTGGATAGGAAGTTCTAAGAAGCTAGTGTTTAAGCTGAGACCTGAATGACAAGAGGGAGGAAATTCTGGAGGCAGATGTTCTACACCAGGGGAACAACCAGGGAAAAAGCCTGAAGCTGGAGCATCTTAGGACAGTTAGGAGGCAGGTGTGACTGGAGGACAGGCAACAAAGGGAAAGTATTAGAAGATGAAGTTGGACAAATACGCAGGGGCTAGATCTTGAAAGAAGGGCATTGGTAAGGAGTGTGGTGTGAATATTATCCTCAGTACAGTGGGAAGCTCTTCAAGGCTTTTAAATAGGACAATGGCATGATCTGACTTAGGACTTATAAAAGATCAGTCTGGCAACTATTTGATGAGTGACACTACATCTGATTGTGTATATTTCCACTGTGGGAGCTTTTGGAAGGTCCCCCTCCACCAAATGTGCACCTCTTGGAAATACTCCATGTTTTTCCTCTAGAAATTATGCACAGAGGTCTAGAGGAAAATACTAAAGCCCTAAAAATTACGTATTAATTAGGGAGATTCTGAAGAGCATTACAACTTTGAAAGGTGACTGGGATAATGCAGTCTCATTCTCATCTCAGTATGTTATTTATTGTGCACACTGTTAAGCAGCTGCTAGGGTCCTAAAGACCTCTAGTATTACAGTGACTACATTTGTAAGTTGTGTTGCCCCAAATTGTAGTATGGATGGAGATAAAGAAATGCGTTCATATACAAATTCTTGCTAGATATTAATAATCGGTGCTGGAGAACCTTCTACAAAGTGCCTTGTAAAGACCTATTGATTTTAGTTTTCTTCTGGTACATTTAAAATATGTCGCTGGCTTTTAAAATTAAATACAGTATGTGTTTTGCTTAAATATTGTCTCTTTTGAACCTTTGAGTGTGAGGGTTGAATTTTTAGCAAGAAAAGAGTTTTGTTTGGATTTGTTTTTAATTACTATTTTTTAAAAAATATGTTAAGGGCTTCTGGTCGTGGTGGAAAATATTAATTCCTTTAAAAATCTGGCCGCGTTACCATATCCACATTTGATTTTCTGTGTTTTTGTGAACAACTGATCAAATTAGATTCGTCACTCTTGGCTTGTGGTGATTTGAAATTGAAATGGAATATATTAAAGCAGCCAACCACACTGATTACATTGCAAGCCTCATTTAATTTCATACATTCACATATTACAGTGAAAGGCAGCTTTTTAAATGCATGATTGTGACTGTACCTTGAGCAACTCCAAAGGTCATCTGTAATGGGTGCATAATTTGTTAGTGTTAGATATCTGATTTATGGTAGGTGTTCCTCAGCCTGATTTGTACTGGTAGTAAATATGGTGAGCATCAAAAGTCAAATCTGTCAGAAGTTTAGCCTGTCACATTTGGTGGTATTGTCTTATTCTTCATTGATCAGTAGACCACAGTAAATCATGGACTAGCTGTCATACTTAAATGGAGAAAGTGCTAGTACTGATCCCCTGTTAGCACAGGGGTTAAATAAGCTATTCTTCTGAAGAGGGCAGGCTGGCCCAGGTGGATGTTATAATAGTATTACCAGCTCAGCTAACAGTAGTTGCTCACAGCTATTTGAGCCCTAGTCCCAAGAAGGCTACAAAAGGACTTTCATTTTCATGGGTGCATGGACATTTGTGAGCTTTCTCTTTTTTTCTCGACTTTCTGTAGCAGCGAAGTCTACCAACTTCATTTCCTTTGTGTCTTCTGTGTGGCAGGCACTGTGGGGCAGCCCCCAGAGATCCAGAGTAGGTGTTTTTTTTCTTTTTGAGACATAGTCTCACTCAGTTGCCCAGGCTAGTGTGCAGTGGTACAAGCACTGCACACACTGCAGCTTCGATTTCCTGGGCTCTAGCAATCCTCCTGCCTTAGCCTCCTGAGTAGCTGGGATCACAGGTGTGTATTGCCCATACCCACCCACCCCATCACCACCCTCTGCTCCCACCAGCTAGTTCTTTTAAATTGGGAAGTTGGGGAGAGATAGCATGGGGAGAAATGCCAGATATAGGTGATGGGGAGGAAGGCAGCAAATCACACTGCCATCTGTGTACCTATGCAACAATCTTGCATGTTCTTCACATGTACCCCAAAACCTAAAATGCAATTTAAAAAAATTATTTTTTGTGGAGACTGGGCCTTGCCATGTTGCCCAGGCTGATCTCAAACTCCTAGGCTCAAACAGTTCTCTCACCTTGGCCTCCTAATGTGTTGGGATTACAGGTATGGGCCACCATGCCAGCCCAGAGCAGGATTAAGGTACAATTTCTGCCCTTAAGAAGAAGACGATTAGATGTGACCATTAGTTCTACTGTGTGGTTTTTAATGACGTGAAATGGCTTTAACCCTTTCAGTGATTCGGGAACACAATTTGCATTAGGCAGCCCCCATTGTTCATAACTTTATCACACATGGGGTGGATTAGTACAGTGTCACAGAGAATAAGACTGACATGGACTTGATGAGAACTTCCAGCTACTTTGAGAATCCAGTTGCAGATTTGCCTTTGATTTTGGTTGCGATGGTGGAGACATGTTTATTTTGATCTTCTGTTGCATTCTAGGGTTTATTCAGAGATATGTAGATTTGTTTTTGTTGGCTTTGATCAACCAGTTTGTTATTTTTTAGTTTTCAATAACAAGAGACACCTAAAACCATTTTTTAAAGCTTTATTATTGACATTCCTGAATGGGAAAATAGTAAGACAGATATTCTACCTAACTCCTCTCCTCTCTTAATAACTTTCAAATATATAGGCTGAGTCTGGTGACTCATGCCTGTAATCCCAGCCCACCCTCCGCTGAGCTGAGGCAGGGGGGTAATTTGAGACCAGGAGTTCTAGACCAGTCTGGGCAGCATAGTGAGACCCCATCTCTTAAAAAAAAAAAAAAACTGGGTGTGGTGGCACATGCCTGTCTGTAGTCTTTGCTACTTGGGAAGCTAAGGCAAGAGGATTACTTGAGCTTAGGAGTTCAAGATTATAGTGAGTTATGATCATGCCACTGTACTGTAGCCTGGGTGACAAAACAAGACCATGTACTCTGTGTGTGTGTGTGTGTGTGTATATATATATATATATTTTGTTATATGTATATATATATATATATATATATATATATCCCCAAATTCCCTAGGAAGGTAACTTCGTTGTTAGAAACAAAATAGACTTTATAGATTAGTGTAGGGAAAAAAAATAGAAAGTTGAAGGGCCATTTTAAAAGAGCAGCATTCCCAATCTGTTCTATATAATTCTAGTGCCACTAATATTCCTGGGGTTAACAAAGGCTCCCTGACCAAAGAAGTTTAGAGAATGCTACATTCTATATTCCCCGCCCCTTTGTTGTTTTCATTGTATATTAGCATATTTAAGCCTCAAAGGTGTCCTGCAATAGAGAAATTTGTTTAATTTTGTTTTAAGCCTGCTTTCTCCATATTTATGCATGTGCAGCACATCGTTTAATAAGCACTAGAATAGAATTTTGGCAATCATTCATTCTCTTTTATCTTTGCTTAATAAATAGATAATAAGAATTCAGGCTTCTGCTATCTCCTGAACTTACACAATATTTATTGAATACATGTTACATACCTATAAAAGTCCAAAAAATTATGGTACTAAGAATATAGGCAGTAAAAGAATGGAAGGAGGAGAGAAGCAAGTAGTAGCATGAACTAAAATTAATAGTACTGATGAAAAGACCAGATTGGGGTAAGGAGTGGACAGACAGGACCTGCATATGAGTCATCACTTGTGGGTATAGCCAGCTCGCAGACCTCCGGGCTCGTGGACACCAGCATGCCACACTGAAGGCTGTTGGCTGGAGTGGTTCAAGATTTTAATAGTATGTCATGGCCACCTAATGCAGGGTTCACCAACTCAAATGCCTTTAGAACCATGATGAAGTATAAATGCTGTTTTCATGCAGAAAACATGAGCTCTGTTGTACCAGACATTCTTATTCTTCAAGCAGAGGAAGAAACACAGATCGTCCTGTGGAATAGTCAGATGTTTGAATACTGGCTGTAGTTTTTGTATTGCTTTGTTAAACCAAAACTGGGGAATACTGGGTGAGGACATGGGAACTCTCTTACATTTGCTGATGGGAGTAAGTTGGTATAAGAAATGTGGCAGTATCTAGTAAAGTTGAAGGTATGCAAGCATAAGACCCAGCAATTCCACTTCTAGGTGTATGCCCTAGAGACAGACACCACTCCCCCACCCCCATGTGCCACACTCAGGGAGATGATTATGGATGAATATCTGCATTGTCTGTAATTGTCCCCTAGGTAAGTAAGTGGCAGATAGAGAAGTACATATAAAATGATTTATATAAATTTTATAAACAACATTAAAACAATACCTATGTGTTGTTTATTCTTATACAAATACATAGTAAAAGTAGAATATGCAGGTAGGAAAGAGATACAGCAAATTCGGAATTGTTACCTATCGAAAATGGGGGTAGAGAAGCTATGTACACTAGGAAGCCACTGAAGATTTTAAGCAGAGAAGGGGCATGGCAGGATCTGATCTGTTTTTGAAGGTCACTCTGGCTGCCACATCATAGGGGAACAAGAGGAGAAGCAAGGAGAGTAATTAGAAGGTTTTAGTCACAGTAGTCCTGCGTCCTGGTGGGCAAGAGGTGGCTTGAATTCCAAATGTAATGGAGATTTTCTCAGCCTTGGCACGGTTGACATATTGAGCTAGATTATTCTTTGTCACGGAGGCTCTGCTGGTTCACCCCGCGACCGAGAACCTCTAGCCTAAGCTGTATATTGGGAGGTTAACAGTAAAAACTTCGAATCCGTTTTTAAGAGGGAGAAATCAGATAGAGCTTGAGTTAGTGGGAAAAGAATTTGTGGAGGAGGTGGGATTTGAGGTGATCTTTGCAAGAGAATGGAACAGACACACTCATTCGAGAGACACTAAGCCTTGACTATTTTAAAACTTAACAAAAGCGTTTCTTTAATCTCATATTCCCCTGCTCCCACTTCTCCTTTGTAAGATTCTTGTAAGAGAGCTGTATATAAGCTCTTCACTTCTCTAGCATTTAGTTCACTCAACAGCTCTATTGCTCACACCAGGGTCCTTAGTGACTTCCTAGTTACCAAACCCGGTGGAATCTTTCCAGTCCATCTACCATTGACCTCTCCACCCCATTTGTTTTCCTTTTTTATTTGTTTGTTTGTTTATTTGTTTATTTTTGAGATGGAGTTTTGCTCTTGTCGCCCAGGCTGGAGTGCAATGGTGCAATCTCGGCTCACTGGAACCTCCGCCTCCTGGGTTCAAGTGATTCTCTTGCCTCAGCCTCCAGAGTAACTGAGATTACAGGCACCTGCCACCACACCCAAAATACAAAAAGCTAATTTTTGTATTTTTAGTAAAGACAGGGTTTCACCATGTTAGTCAAGCTGGTCTCGAACCCCTGACTTCAGGTCTCAAACCCCTGACTTCACCTACCTCGGCCTCCCAAGTGCTGGGATTACAGGCGTGAGCCACTGCGCCCGGCCTTTTTTCTATTTTTTAAATGATTTCCTCTTACATAATCCAAAGTGCAGATCACAATGTATGTTGAGACATTAATCTATATGTTGATATAGTTTGAAAAATTCTACATCCTTTGTATCATAGAATATTGGGCAACCATTACAATGTGCATTATTATCCATGTTCTGTAAAAGTAAATTGTGTGTATTAAGTAAGAAAAACAGGTTTCAGGTCCATGTAGTTGATACACTGTCACCTGTAGTAACATACACACATGTGTTCATGACCATCAGTTTAGAAAAAAGCTGGCAGGAAATGCACTGAAATGCTAGCAGTCATTTTCCTGACAGTATGTTAATTTTATGATTGAAGTGGGGCAGCATACTGAAAACATTGGTTTATCCAATGTCCCCTCTGTTCTCTTCCCTCTGTGTACATCCTCTGGATGATCTCATCTGAACCCTGTGCACCAAGGACTTCAGGTATAACCCGACTGATCAGTTCCTCTTTCAGACTGACTTTTAGACTCACATACCTATTGATCTCCTAGATAGACCCACTGAGATGTCTGTCCCATGAACATCTGTCAAAATCAACATGTCCAGAAGTGAAGTCATTGTATTTCTTGTTCCCCACTAGTTGTTTCTTTTACTCTCCCTTTCCCAGTCACTGGCACACCACACCTATCCTGTCATCCAAGCCAGAAACAATCCTATAGACTCTTCTCTTCCATTCCCTCCACATCCAGTCCATGTTCAAGATTTGTGGCCGGGCGTGGTGGCTCATGCCTGTACTTCCAGAATTTTGGGAGGCCAAGGTAGGCAGATCACAAGATCAGAAGTTCAAGACCAGCCTGGCTAATGTGGTGAAACCCCATCTCTACTAAAAACATAAAAATTGCCGGGTGCGGTGGCTCACGCCTGTAATCCCAGCACTTTGGGAGGCCGAGGCGGGTGGATCACGAG
>NW_016107904.1:648944-650332 GCF_001604975.1 Cebus imitator
TATGAGAAAGTACCCTGTATCAATTCTACATTCATGCCAAATAAAAAGTTTTATACAAACCCTCAAGGGACAGCTACATTCCTAATACTCTGTTAAAAGTTATCTACTGAGCTGTGCACCTCTTCCTAGTAGGCCATATGTGTTAGTAGGCACTCTGAGCAGATTGAAGTGGCTTTGAGGACCCAGCCCCCACTTTGAGCTGACGGTGGGTGAACCAACAGGGAAAGGAAACCTTCATGTGTTGACAGTATCAGAAAGATTTGATGAAAATTTACTAAATTTGAAAAATCGATGCTTATGAGATAATCTTTCTTTTGGAGTGGGGGGATTGTAAACAGGAGGATATTAGATAAAATGGCAACATTTTTAAAAAGCTCAATTCGTACGAGGATGTTGAATAAAGTGGCTCTCCAAAAAAGTTCTGAAATACTAAATAAACTTGAAACAGCTCTATCGTAACAATATTTTCACTCTCCAAAATATGTTTTATTTTTACATAACTATGTGTCTAGGATGGCTGACAAACTTAGAGAAACATATCTGAGGTATTTACCAATGAGGACTTTCACTAGGTTGTATCCTAACCATGACAATTTAATACATATGTAATGCCAGAATACCCATGAACTAGACAGAACTCAAGTTATTTTGAAATACTGAAATACTGTTTTGACTTTGGCTCTGATGTTGAACCATAGAGTTAGAGGCCTAATTTTGCTTTCTCAGTATATTGCTTTATTTTCTTCAATGGACCTTAATGTTCTGCGTGTTTGGTGAGGACACTTCCACTTCCAGTGTAATAGCATCATGCTTTTAGAGATGCCCCTGCTAGAAGTTTACAGCTAGCTGTTCCTTTCATGACCTTGTGACCGGGGCTTCCATAAAGATGCACTCCTGCACAACTCCTTTTTTTGCCTCCCACTACAAAACTGTAAACTCGGGGATACTTAGTTTGGTTTGCTTAGTCAATTTCTGCTCTTTTCCCCCATCTTGCTTGGATGGTATCCCGTTGGTATCTAGAGCTCTCCTGCCACCTGCCTCCTTCTCAACCTCAAAAATAAAGGGAAACTTTCTGTTTGTACCATTCAAAAACTGAAAAGATTTATTTTTTGATGTGTTTGTATTATTCTTTCCAGGGTTATTTGTATTGTCAGATTTAACTTGCTCTGTTTTATGTGGAAAGAATGCCAAACATAAGCAAGTAGATGATGGGTTATATTTGGAGGAGGGGTATTTTCCTGTTGCTCCGAAAATCACATATACACAAAGCTGTCCTTAAGGTCAACCTAAAAACACACTTGATTTATTTCCTCTTCGAGTGCCCAGGGGAAAAGACCTCTTTTCTTTTTTTTTTTTTTTTTTTTTGAGACGGAGTTTCGCTGTTGTTG
>NW_016107904.1:650446-661777 GCF_001604975.1 Cebus imitator
CCTTGTTGACCAGGATGGTCTCGATCCCTTGACCTCGTGATCCACCCGCCTCGGCCTCCCAAAGTGCTGGGATTATAGGCGTGAGCCACCGCGCCCGGCCGAAAAGACCTCTTTTCTACTTCCTCTTCTCCCAAAGTAAGCAAGACTCTCACTAAGATTCGTTGACTGTCTCGAACCAAGACTGGGTTTTGCCTGAGGTCAGCCATCCCTCCAACAGAGAGATTCTCCACTTCAAATAAAGCCTAACTTAGGAGCTTTTTTGCTTTTTTTTTTTTTTGAAATGGAGTTTTGCTCTTGTTGCCCAGGCTGGAGTGCAGTGGTGTGATGTCGGCTCACTGCAACCTCCGCCTCCTGGGTTCAAGTGATTCTCCTGCCTCAGCCTCCCAGGTAGCTGGGATGACAGGCATGCATCACTACACCTCGCTCATTTTTTATTTTTAGTAGAGACCGGGTTTCTCCATGTTGGTCAGGCTGATCTCGAACTCCCAACCTCAGGTGATCCACTTGCCTTGGCCTCCCAAAGTGCTGGGATTACTGGTGTGAACCAGTGCCCAGACCAGTTAGAGCTGACTCTCTGAGATGCACCCTGGCATTAGTGTAATTTAATCCCAGCGTGCAGCAGCAGTTGAATACCACTGCACTAAAGTCTTACCCACCTTCACGCCTGGAGCTTGTTCCTAGGCTTCAAGTTTTTGAGAATATGGCCATTAAGTTCTGTAGGGGAAAGAGCATTGGATGTTTGTCATTACAAACTATAATGTAGCAGCTGCCATTTATTGCTCAGTTCTGTGTCAGGCATTCTGCTTTTTCTCTCTGTAATCTTTATGTTTTTACTGCATCTTTATATACGTATTATATTTACTTTTTATACTTCACTATGTTTAATCTTAACTGTGAAATGGATCTTATTACCATTTCACAAAGAGGAAAGAAAATGTTAAAGAGGATAGGTGATGTGATCAAAATCACACAACCAGTAAATGAGGGGAAACGGTAATGATATTGATCACATGTTAGATCAAGAACAAAGAAGTGAAAAACCATTAAAAAAATAGTTTGACTGTAAACTAATTACAGTCAATTATACCAACAGTTTACCATTTGTGCCTAATTACAATATAGCACAATAATGATTATGATTATAAATACCATTAAACAGATATCGTATTAACTTGGGCAAAAAATTTCTTTTGATTACTGAACAGCTTAAGCCTTTATTGTAAATAGGTGTGGAATGAATAGCTAATAATCATAACTAATATTTTATTGAGTGTTTACTATATGTTAGGCATCACAGTAAGGACTTTGTGTACATTTTGTTTAACCTTTAAAAGCTAAAACTCAGGTTGGTACTATAATTACTATTAGAGGGGAGGAAACTAGGGCTTGGAGGGGTTAAGTAGCTTACCTGGTAAATAGCACATCCAGACCTTCTGCTCTGGGTTGTGGGACTCCAGCGCTCTTCGGCCCTTCACTATTTCACCTCCTTATGTAATATGCTGCAGATTAATAGGACAGTTCGTGTTTGCTCAGCCTTTGCACTTATTACTAATGTGGGCTGGTTATCTATTCAAAACTTTTAACATGACTTGTGAGATGGGTATAATTATTTTAAAGAGTTTCCTTCTATGCTATTAATAGTTTAATTTTGAATACATATAATGGTAACCCTATGAAATCTCACTACTATATAAGAACAGTCCCAATTTAGTTATTCTCTTCTCCGTTCAATGACCTAAAATCAACCTATCCTCTTAAATTAAATAATAATAACAACTTTCAGGGTTATCTTAGTTCTTTGAACTGTGGGTCTTATTAAGGAATAGTAGAATATGTCCATGTTTAAAATTATCATTTTGTATTAAACACTAACCCCAAAACACACACATAGGCCTGATTAATAACAAACATTATGAAGTGTTTCAGGTGGGAGGCATTCAGTTCTAAAGATTATATACAAAATAAACCCGAACCTAGATGACCTTTGATAAATTATCGGCATAATAATATTCCAAGAAACTCAATGGTATTTCTGATTCCAATTCATCGTGATGAAGAAAGAGCCATCTTGCCCCAACCCTGGCTCAGAGCAGTCGCACAGGGTTGTAAGTGATCTTAAAAAGACTCTTTGTCTCATCTTTGTCAAACCCCTCTTTCAGGGATTACAGCCAGCAGAGAATCCATAGGTTTGAGCGGGGGTCAGAAAACCTGGGCTCCTGTTGTATTGTCTCTATGAACTCTCCAACGGATTGCTGTGAGCTTTCCAACCTTAAAACAGGGATAAAAGCTCATTTTTCGGCATTTCTCAAAGAGATATTGCAGAATCAGTAGTAATTTGGTAATGCTTTAGTAATGCCTGTCCTTTAAAGTATGTAGACCACATAAGATATATGTACACAGTTGAAATCCAATAAATGCAACTCATTTAATGTATTATGGTAAGTCTATAATAATAGAGAACTCTTATTTGTAGTCTTACAAGGCATCTATAGAACCTTTTCAAAAATTCCTTAAAAACAAAAGACAACCGATGTACTATGTCAGCAAAATCCCATCTAACCATTTAGAAATAAGTTCTACCTAATTTTTCCCCCAAACTAATAACTCCCTGCCAGTCTGTTTTGGCAGCGTAGAAGTTGTTTTCAAATCACTAAAACCCTCATGACCTAAAAGATGTGAAATTTGAAGGAGCTTATGCTGCCATTACTCTTAAGGTATTCCCTAGGTGCTAATTGAGTCAAGTTTGTTCTGCATTATGATCTAATGCAGGCATAATCAAGGATCAGATGTCAGGGTGTCACATAGCAGAAGTGCTGATTGGTGGGAAGCTGGGGAATGCAAGCTTTACCCAAAGGCATTAAAATTCTTGAAAAATAGTTGAACATCATTAGCTATACAGACACACCTTCTATCTAGATTCTACTGCCGATCCACCAGTTCACAGACTTGCAGCTAATAAATGTCTTATGATAATTAATTCTGCCCCCAAAATGGAAATATTCATATGCCACTTCATGCTTCTTAATAAGTTGATTATATGTAAAGATTTGAGTTTACCAGGAAGTTCACAAAGTAAATTATAGTTATTAGAGTTCAAATAAAAATATTTTTGTGACAAACAACTAAGGAGTGAATTCTCTATATGAATTCTGATGTTCTTGTATACATCCTAGAATTCCTGAATTGTATAAAATATCATTCTGACATTTATATGTCTTAATTTAGCCTACTGCCTTGCGCAGGGCACACAAGAAGTGTTGAAATTAGGTGGTTGACACCAAATAAATAGTTAAGGCTCTTTATAATACGTTATTAGGGAATCTATAATTTCAACTTATGGACCATATTAATAAATACTGTGTATTTTGAAAGGCACTTGATGCCAGTCACATTCACCTGCAGTAATTCTGAGTAGTTCCTCACAGATTCCATGGGGAAAAGCCTGTGGTTCATGTCTCATAATTCCATAGGTAATTAATGTATCAATAAAAGATCATAACATACCAGGAGCGGTGGCTCATGCCTGTAATCCCAGCACTTTGGGATGCCAAGGCAGGTGGATTGCCTTAGGTCAGGAGTTCAAGACCAGCCTGGCCAACATAGTGAAACCCCATCTCTACTAAAAATACAAAAAAAATTAACCAGGCATGGTGGCACGCACCTGTAATCCCAGCTACTTAGTAGGCTGAGGCAGGGGAATTGCTTGAACCAGGGAGGTGGAGGTTGCAGTGAGCCAAGATCACACCACTGCACTCCAGCCTAGGCAACAGATTGAGACTCCATTTCAAAAAAAAAAGAAAAAAAAAAAACCATAACATTTGTAGCTGACCTCAGTCAAGTACCTACTATGTGCCAGACACAGTACAGGCTCTTTTTATGCATTATATCTCATTTTACTCCTGATAGTAATTCTATGAGGCATTATTGCTGTTTCACCAATTGCAGATGGAGAGCCTCAGTGAGATTCCCATGAAGATGATAAGAAACCTTTCTGTTTCTAAATCCTGTGCCGGTAAGCTATCCATGCCATACATCTAAACTTTTAAAAATCAACAAGGACATTAGTGAATAGATTGCAGCAATTGAGTGAACCTAGTTAACCCTTTAAATCCCCCTATATCAGATCGCTGTAGGGAAGGAAGGGCTTGACACCTTAAAATTCTCAGTAGAGGCATGCGCCCCCATTGACCAATCTGACTGGATGTCAAACACTTTGTGCATGTTTACACTGTGTGCAGAATCAGTACGTGCTAGAATTGTGTATAACAAACTAAAAGCCCACCAGTTATTGGAAAACAGTAAGATGCTGATACCAAGGTGGGCTCGGTAAGTAGAGGATCATGTTTTCTTTCCTAAATTAAACTTCTGATTTTTCTTCAAACTTTTCTGTCTCTACTTATGGTCCCTTAGCCCAAATCTGGCTCCTTCTTTGGCCCCCTGATAGAGTTAGACACTTCCTCACTTAGGTCTTTGTATGCTTTCTAACATCTGTTTCTTCTTAGGCAAATATTTCTATTTCTTTTTATTCAAATAAAAACATTTTATGATAAACAACTAAAGAGTGAATTCTCTATATGAATTCCGATGTTCTTATATACATCCTAGAATTCTTGAATTGCATAAAATGTCATCCTGACATTTATATGACTTAATTTAGTTTACTGCCTTGTGCAGGGCACACAAGAAGTGTTGAAATTAGGTAGTTGACACCAAATAAATAGTTAAGGCTCTTTATAATACATTATTAGGGCATCTGTAATTTCAAGTTGTGGACCATATTAATGGTCTCTCTTCCACTAAATGTGAGTTCCTTGGAGCTAAGGCTAATTGCTTTTTCATCCTTGTGTTGCTAAGCACTAAATCCAACAGTGTGTCTGGTGGTAGCTGACAAATGAATGAATGGATAAAACCAATAAAACTGCCTGACTAGAGCACCATTACTCTCTCCCATCTTTTAGTTCTTGGCTACTCAGAAGGCCAGGTTCTATGGCTGAGCTCGTAAAAGTTCAGCTGTATTGTAGAAATACACAGACGTGCAAATATTGTAGAAATACAGGAAGCCTTTACTTTCATGGTTTTGGGGAAAGGAAAAGGTGAACAGTCAGCCGAGCTTCTACATTAAAAAAAAACAAAACAAAAAAAAAAAAAAAAAACAAGAGTGATTTCAGGAAAGTTTCCTTTTTCACCTGGATGTTTTTGCAACTTTTTTCATTGTTTTTAAAGTTGAATCTGGAACCCTTTCCTGATTTTAAGAACCCGCTTTGGTTCTTAAAATAAAGGTATCAAAGAAGAGTCCTCTTGCTTCAATATTTTCACCTCTGGTTGGCAATTCAAATATGGAAAGCTTCTGAAACTATCTTTAGGTAGCTTCATAAGATGGCAAACATCCTATATTTAGTAATATCTAACTGGTTTGTTTTAATGAGTTAGAAAATATCCTAGTATTTATTATTATAAAATGTTTATTTCGCAGAGTTTGCATTGGAAAACTAGTAACTCTGCCTTACCATAGAAATGCACCTTTCTTCAAGTTTTTGAAAACATTTTGGTTCTACATATTAGACTTTAACTCTTGAATGCTAGCCCTGCCTAGTAATAAAACATGATTTTTTTTCCAGTGCCACTTAATGGCAAGTCTCTTTAAGTTTCTCAACAGACAACTGCTGTAAATGCACCTGAGGTACATTCTTATTTTCTAGAGGGGGAACAGGAAAAATTCCACTACCACCATCTACCCCTGTCATCCAAAAGCAAGTGTATTAGTGATCTTCAAGTCAGCATTCTAACCCTACTTTCTGGTCTCTCTTTTTTACCCTTTTGGGTTTATCAAGTCCTTTTTTAAGATTAGTATGAAGAATACTTAATGTTGTAAAAACTACATGTATGATTTTGACATCAGAGTTACAAAATATGTTTTAAAAGGATTGCAATATCTGAGTGCATGTTTGTAAGAGCAGCTAGATAACATGGTAAACTCTGACAGCAATTATTTCTTCACTCCTGCCCCATTTTTCCTAAGCAAATACACTTAGGGTGCTCTTCAGTGGTAGTTTATATAAAGGGTGGTCTCCAAAAAGAGATTGGCAGCTTTAATTTGTTTGATATGTGCAATCATGGTCCGTGTTAAATTCAAAATGCTTGTCCAATCAAGGATTCAATATAGAAAAGAGGCAGTAACAAGCGTGCTGTACACTGTAATAAAGAAATCTGTTGATTGAAAACAGTTTGTATATTTTGGAAATGATAGGGAATGTAATTGGTAAGAAAGAAAAGGATAGGGCTTCATAAATAATGGGAAATAGAGCATATTTTTACTCATAATACTAACTCAATTTAATAACATTTTGGTGTTAAACTTTTGTGTGCCATAAAATAAGAAAGGTGGGTTCTTTTTCGTTACTCTAAATGTCATGATTAATGGGGTAACCTTTTTTGTTTTTTTTTGTGTCCATCGAGAGCAGCTTTGACAGGTTGAATCTGAGGTAATAGTGGATGATATGTTCCAGTTCTTTGAGAACTTTCACAAAACATTTTTCTTTTGTTCTCTCATCCAAGAAGACTAAACATATTTTTAACTATTTTTTTTTTTTAGGTACAAGTACTACATGAATGCATTTCTGTGGTAAAAGATCCAAACAATAGAGAAATATGCAGAGCAAAGCCTGTATACTTTTTGTACATAGTTATCTGGATAGAGATTCATAGGCTGATTGTTTAGGGGGGCTGTAGTATTAAGAAATTGAGTCTGGGTAATCCCAGCACTTTGGGAGGCTGAGGCAGGCAGATGGCTTGAGCTCGGGAGTTCAACACCAGCCTGGGCAACATGATGAAACCCGTTTTATACAAAAAACTAGCCGTGTGTGGTGGTAGATGTCTCTAGTCCCAGCTACTTGTGGGGTTGAGACAGGAGGATCGCTTGAACCTGGGAGGTCGAGGCTGTAGTGAGCCGAGATTATACTACTGCACTCTAGCCTGGGGGACAAAGGGAGACCCTGTCTCAGAAAAAAAATAAAAAGAAAAAAGTAATTGAATTTTACTATTCATGTCATTCTCAAGCTTACTTAAGACTAAGACCTCACAGATACAAAAACATATATAAAGTCACCCTGGAGGGCTGATATTAGAGGCTCTCCACTAGAAACATGTTGATACGGACACTACTAGCTGTGTCTGGGGTAGGTTAGCTGGTACTCTTTTCACCAAGCACTGCCCCAGGTCACAAGCGTCCCTTTGGAGCTGCTGAGCTCAGTTGGCCAGTATCCAGCTTTGTCCTCTCTGAAGAAAAACCATCAATAATTTAAACTGCGACCTCATCTAAATACACTTAACGGTACTTTTACCTGTCCTTTATTTTCCTGTTACTTAATTCCTTTCCCCATTAATTTAAAATTCTGCATGTAGACTTAACACTAGTAATCTCATCTTGTAGAAAAACTCAACTATTTAGAAAGTTCCAACTGAAAATGTTGAGTGTACCATGGTGACAGGTGTCCGTAGTGATGGAATACTATCTAACTTATAAAAGAGATTGTATAGAATATAGTTTTGTTATTAATTTATGCTATTTTATTAACATTTTAAAAATTGATCTACAGTCCTTTATTATCTTCCCATTAACTGTCACGTTGAGGTAACTATAATTCCCAGTTCCCTGCATCTTTTCTAAACAAACTGGACTTTACTGTATAAAAAATGAAATTGCTGGCTGGGCGTGGCAGCTCGCACCTGTAATCCCAGCACTTTCGGAGGCCAAGGTGGGTGGATCACCTAAGGTCAGGAGTTCAAGACCAGCCTGACCAATGTGGAGAAACCCTGACTCTACTAAAAATACAAAATTAGCCAGGTGTGGTGGCGCACACCTGTGATCCCAGCTACTTGAGAGGATGAGGCAGGAGAATTGCTTGAACCTGAGAGGCGGAGGTTGCAGTGAGCTGAGATTGCGCCATTGTACTCCAACTTGGGCAACAAGAGCGAAACTCCATCTTAAAAAAAAAAAGGAATTACTAATAAAAGGTAAAGTGATACAGTTAGCATACATTGTCAGATTCAGCATTTGTTATAAGAAGAAATCCATTGTATTGGTAAGCTCCTTTTGTGTGAGATTGCATTTCTTCCTCTCCAAGCATCTAGTAATACAGCACTCTGGATTCAAAGTTCACCAAACTTTCTACCTCTCTATTCAATTGCATTAAACATGTATTGAACATCTTCTCTATGTCATGCTTTCTTAGAGGCAAATAAAATAGTATCCTTTTTCTCTAAGAATCCATAATCTAGCTGGATGTGGTGGCTCACACCTGTAATCCCAGCACTTTGGATCGAAGTGGGTGGATCACAAGGTCAGGAGTTCAAGACCAGCCTGGCCAACATAGTGAAACCCTGTCTCTATTAAAAAATATAAAAATTAGCTAAGTGTGGTGGTACGTGCCTGTAATCCCAGCTACTCCGGAGGCTGAGGCAGGAGAATCGCTTGAACCCGGGAGGCAGAGGTGGCAGTGAGCCGAGATTGCACCATTGCACTCCAGCCTGGGCAACAGAGTGAGACTCCGTTTCAGTAAACAAACAAGCAAAAAAGAATCTGTAATCCAATGGCAGAAAGGGGGCCTGCATAAAGGAGGTGTTCTTAATTCTGTTGAGGTGGCAGAACACTTTATCTCCCACTTGTGACAGTGTGTCCGTAGTGAAAATAGCAAGGTGAGAACAGTCCGAAGTCAGGGATAAAAAAGGAGGCAGCCTCATGGACCCCAGGAAAGCACCCCTCATGGTAGAATTTATCCCTTCAGGGAAAAGGTGAACCAAGATACCATGCAATTCTGCACCTGGAACAGATGCAGAATTGTATCTGTTATGTCTTTTCTGAACTTTTTTGATTTCATACTCTAGCATTAATTTTTTCTTTTGCTAAAATCCCTGATATTTATATATTTAATTGTAGGTACATAGGTAATTTGAAGGAGCACTAATGTACTATTCCTGTGCAAGGTACCCTGTAGAACATACACAACAGATGTATTTTCTTCCCTCAACCTCTATTTTAAGTTCAGGGGTATATGTGTAGGATGTACATGTTTGTTACATAGGTAAACATGTCCCATGGTGGTTTGCTGCACAGATCATCCCATCATCACCTAGGCATTAAGCCCAGGGTTCATTAGCTTCTTCCTGATGGTCTCCCACCTCACCACCCTCTGACATGCCCCCTCTGTTTGTGGTGTTCTTCCCAGTGTGGTCATGTGTTCTCACCATTCCGTTCCCATTTAAAAGTGAGAATATATAGGGTTTGGTTTTCTGTTCTTGTGTTAGCTTGCTGAAAATAATGGCTTACAGCTCCACTCATGTGCCTGCAAAGGACATGATCTCATTCCCTTTTATGACTGCATAGTATTTTCATGGTGTATATGTGCCACATTTTCTTTACCCAGTCCTTCATTGATGGGTATTTAGATTGATTCCATGTCTCTGCAGACATAAAGACGAATGGAGCAGAATAGAGAACTCAGAAATAAGACCACACACCTACAACCATATGATCTCCGACAAACCTGACAAAAGCAAGCAATGGGGAAAGGATTCCCTATTTAATAAATGGTTCTGGGAGAAATGGCTAGCCATCTGCAGAAAATTGAAACTGGGTCTTCCTTATACCATATACAAAAATTAACTCAAGATAGATTAAAGACCTAAATGTAAAATCCAAAACCATCGAAACCCTAGAAGAAAATCTAGGCAATACCATCCTGGACATAGGAGTAGGCAAAAATTTCATGATGGAAATGCAAAAGCAATTGCAACAAAAGCAAATATTGACAGATGGAATCTATTTAAACTTAAGAGCTTCTGCACAGGAAAAGAGACTATCATCAGAGTGAACACACAACCTACAGACTAGGAGAAGGTTTTTGCAATCTTTCCTTCTGACAGAGGTCTAATATCCAGAGTCTACAAGGAACTTAAGCAAATTTACAAGAAAAAAAAATCATTAAAAAATGGGCAAAGGACAAAACTAACTTGATCTTGTTAAAGCCACCTAACCATGCAAACAGAAACTTCGCTATATCCCACTGTATTGAAAGTGAACCTGCCCATGAGGGGCTCTCTATCAAACCCTTGCCCACGTAGCAGGGTCAAAAACACAAGAGGAGAGGATACCGTTAAATTTGAGCTTTCACATGCAGCATGAGACACTCAAACCATGCAAGGTTGGGCCAGTGTCCACCTAACTAGCAAATACTAGTAAATCTCAGGATCTTTGTTTTAGATTTTAAAAGTTTTTAAATAAAACATAGATGTATAGATTAGTTCAGAAGGTTTGTGACCCTCAGCCGTCCTGTGATTTCAACACACATCTTTCCTGGTCACGAGAGGCAAAGGGTCAAATGAACACCACTTGAAAAGAGTGAGCACAGGAGAATGTCAATGGGTCTGTTCAATCTTGAACCCTCTTTCCAAAGCTGGGAGGGTATCTGTTCGCTTTAAATCCTTTGAAGCTGGGGATGCCCCTTACACCTGACATCCTTACAGCACAGACTCTCATGTACGTGAACCTCAGGGAATGAAACCTGGATATCCATCTCTTACCTGCTACTTACCAAAACTGCAAGAAAGAAAGCCTTTTTTGATGAGCAGATGTACTCAACCTACCTCTACCAGAGTATATTCAGATTGATGGTTTTATCATTTCCAAGGAGATAGTGAGTGTCGTGTAGTTAGTGCAAAGCAGCACAGCATAGCATGGGCAGGGCAGGTTTTGAGAGTTATTTGCCTCACACTCTCCGCTGGCACTTTTACCCTGCTGTTGAAGTCATCATGGCAGTGCTACTAACCCCCACTCAGTCAGGCACCCATGAATCTATTTTCACCCCCCTGAAACACACACACTTATAGAGATAGGCTTTTAAGCAACATGAGGACTGGCTGGCTGTTTTTATATTTACTAATCATGGAAGCACTATCATTATAAACGGATCAAAATTTTCATTTCCATAAACATATAATCCTGTGACTTAGAGAATGTAAAGGATGAAGTTGTCTCCCTTCCCTAAGTATTACTTCACTACTCTAATATGTGGACCAAAATATTATTCAGGATTTTAAAGGTAGTTAGAGGGAGGGATTTCATGAAAAAGGAATGGATGTGGAGGATTTATTTATTTATTTATTTTGAGATGGAGTTTCACTCTTGTCGCCCAGGCAGGAGTGCAATGGCGCATTCTCAGCTCACTGCAACCTCTGCCATTTGGGTTCAAGTGATTCTCCTGTCTCAGCCTCCCTAGTAGCTGGGATTACAGGTGCCTGCCACCACGCCCTGCTAATTTTTTTTTTTTTTTTTTT
>NW_016107904.1:662527-676021 GCF_001604975.1 Cebus imitator
TCATCTACAGTTAGCTTGCCTGTTGATAATTTAACCAGCATGGTTGACAAGGCACCCAGTTCCTGGCTTTTTTCCCTCCCATTAGCCAATTCTGGCTTGGAAATTGGAGAAGGGACCCAAGGCAAAGAAGCTTAGTATTTTGGCCTGAGGAAGATGTGGGTAAGGTGTGTTGGCAGATCTGGTGGAGTCTGTGATCACGTTAAGAAACATCTTCCGGCCGGGCATGGTGGCTCATACCTATAATCCGAGCACTTTGGGAGGCTGGGGTGGGCAGATCACCTGAGATCAGGAATTTGAGACCAGTCACGGTCAATATGGTGAAATCCCATCTCTACTAAAAATACAAAAATTAGCTGGGTGTGGTGGCGGGCGCCTGTAATCCCGGTTACTCACGAGGCTGAGGCAGGAGAATCTCTTGAACCCAGGAGGCAGAATTTGCAGTCTGCTGAGATAGTGCCACTACACTGCAGCCTAGGCAACAAGAGCGAAACTTTGTCTCAAAAAAGAAACATCTTCCAATTTTTGTGCCTGGGTCTGAACCTCCTAGATTGTCTCCACTGGCTTCTGGCTGTGTTCACTCTAAAACATCTCTAGTCTTCAGGGTCCTATTTTGGCCATTATCATGACATGTCTCCAGAGGGTTCTCCCTCTTCCCAGAGTTACCTGAGTATACAGCCTGCAGTAACCTGCTCTTTCTCTAAGTGTTTCCATTCATCTGAAATATAGTTATTCTCTAAAGGCAGGCTCTCTTCGGTTATTCTGAACTGGGCTCTCCATAATCCCTCCCCTCCCTCCACGGTTGGGAGTCTTTCTGGGAGCCACTGACTTTTTTTTGGCGACCATCTGCATTGTATTGGTTGCTGTGGATGACCAAAAGCAAACCCGTAGGTACTGTTTCCCTAGGTGGACACCCACCCCCACACTAGCTTCCCTTTCCTGGGGGATGAATCTAGTTCTTAACCCATTTTCATAACAGAAATGTCATGAATTCAATATTTGAACAGTTTTTTCCCCTAGACCCAGATTGTCTTGAGTAGCTCACTGTTCATTCTGGTTTTCTTTTTCCCTTTAAATTCCCATTAAATCACCTACCCAGGAGAGTGAGTATTTTGTTTTCTAAAAAATAATCACTTATCAATTATATGACAGGAAAAAAAACTACCCCCGGGAGGAGACCTGGTATTTGTTGGGCACATGTGAAAAGTGAGCCTTTTGAACAGAGGGATGGTCATCTTGTGCAAGTACACTGAGGGCAGATGTTCTCAACTAAGACGATTTCATCCCCTACCCCAGGGGACATTTGGCAATGTCTGGAGACATATTTCATTGTCACTATATTTGTATTTTTAGTAGAGACAAGGTTTCACTATGTTGGCCAGGCTGGTCTAGAACTCCTGTTGGTGAGAAGCAGGAGGAAGGCTGCTGGCATCTAGTGGGAAGAGGCCAAGGCTTCTACTGAACTTCTACAATGAACACAGGATAGACCCATAACAAATAATTATTGGTGCCAAATGTCAGTAGGTTAAGATAGCAGAGACTTGGAACCAAACCAAATGCCTATCGGTGATAGAGTAGATGAGGAAAATGTGGCACATATACACCATGGAATACTATGCAGCCATAAAAAAGAATGAGTTCATGTCCTTTACAGGGACATGGATGAAGCTGGAAACCATCATCCTCAGCAAACTAACACAAGAACAGAAAACCAAGTGGGAGTTGAACAATGAGAACACATGGACACAGGGAGGGGAACATCACACACTGGAACCTGTTGTGGGGTGGGGGGTAAGGGGAGGGAGAGCATTAGGACAAATGCCTAATGCATGCAGGGCTTAAAACCGAGATGGCAGATTGATAGGTGCAGCAAACCACCATGGCACATGTATGCCCATGTGACAAACTTGCACGTTCAGCACATGTATCCCAGAACTTAAAATTTAAAAAGAAAAACAAAACTCTAATGTAGGGCTGGCTAGTGAGATGGGTGTGTGAGCGTGACCTGGTGAGGAAGGATTTGGGGTCACTGTGCCAATGCTGAGGGAATCCTCGATAGTATTTTGTCAAGTCAGAGGACAATAATAATGATAAACGTAGCAATGATTTTCTAGACACGAGGAAAACGGCCTTGGTCTTTGGGTGGCTACTTTTATAGAAAGGCAGCTGTGCTATACTGATATGGAACAGAGGTTTATTTATTAAATAAATTCACTTTAACAATAATAAACTCATTACTTGTTAACATAGAAACCTTTTGTGAAAATAACTGTATCTTTCAAAACCGAAAAAATTGGTGAGAAGAGCAGCATTGTTTTAAATTTTGGCAAATCTCTTTAATCTCTGGCTTAATCGAAAGCCAGCCTGATTTCTCATCTGCTTCTGCATTCAATCTGTGGTAACATCACACATCATGTAGCCTCTGGAAACTCCACTGTAGACCCATGAGAGAATGAGAGTGGAAAAAGCAAGTAATGTCTTAATATGATTTCAAAAAAAATTTTGACCTTTAAGACCCCTAAGAGGAAGGTCACTCCAGATGTCCCCTGGCCTACACATAGCAAACTGCTGCTCTAGAACTGGGAGATCTGTGAAGCGATGGGAAGAAAAGTTACATCTTTAATTTCACCACTCTTTAACTGGAATTTAACACGTCCTTCAAATATGGATGGAGGCCTCAGAATGCAGTGTTATTAGCCGTGTCTGACTTTGTTATCAGCAGTAGACGTCAAGGATATTTTCAGATCACATTATAGTTGTTGCAGATATCTAAAATATTACTTAACATTGCTTTGAAATTTTGTTCACCATAATGCCAGATCTTGTCTATAATGCCTTAATAAGAAAGTACATACACTACTATACCACAGATAGGTTCTTTAATACTGACAAGTGCATTTCAGTGTAATTGCCTTACTTTGCATTCCTATGTTATTTTATTTATTTTACGTATTTAAAAAACATTCTGAGATAGGAGCTGTGGGCTTTAGTTTACTGCCAAAGGAGTCCTTGGTACAAAAAAAAAAACCTTCAGAAACTTCTACCCTAGAAAGTTCACAGCCAGAAAAGCATCCCTTGGCCATTTTGGGAAAGCAATACAGCCCCAAAGCAAGCTCAAATCAGGGAGTGTTCCAAGAAAGCAAGTTCCATTGCCACTGTTTTTGGCCTGTGTGCTGCCTACCTCTGTATGCACAGCCACAGCTTCAGGTAATCGTAATAAAGTGTTGATCGTGAACACTCCATTTTCAGAAAAGAGTTAACCACCGTTTAATGTACATTTTGGAAAAAAATTTACTTTAAAAGTTCTCATTCTCAAAATTCACAATAAATTCTGGGCTTCTCAGCAAAATCTGCTACCCCAAAAGTTGTAGAGCTAAAGTGTTCCTGTCACTTGATGAAAGTTAATAAGGCTTCCCAAATATTCCTGGACAAACACAGAAATGGACAATGGTTGCTTCTGAGAAGGGACATGGGATGGGCAGGACACTTCTTTGTTGGTTGGTTAATTTTAATTTCATTACTTACACATGCATATAATTTGAAGTATCAGATGTTCATATCACATTACGAAAAGCAGTCCTTTTCCTTCCCATCTTGCAGTCTTCAAACACAACCACTTGGGACTCCTTCCACTGCTGTTTTTAGCATTCACCTCCTTATCTCTAAATAATAGGCACAGAGTTCATCTTCCAGTAATCTCCTGCAGTGGGAGAAGAGGCCTTAATACCCTCAGGCAGTTAGAGCATGAATTCCGGCAGACCGATTGATTGATACCAATAGCCGGTATTGATACATACTCATTCTTCCTCTGCTTTTCTAAACCTGCTCTCAAATCTGTTCACACATATCTGGTATCTGAGCTGATGACCCTGGCAACCTGATGCACAGCTGTTATCCTGGGGATTGCCATCACTTATCACTTATTTCATAGTCCCTGTGTCCTACAGTCTGTATCTTTGTTTGCTGTCCTTCTTTTGGGAAGAGGTAAAACATCTCTTCTAGTAGCTTCTTAAGAAACAGTACTTGGCAGATGAAGCTTCTGAGACCTTGTTTGTCTTAAAATGTCCTTAATTCACCCTCATATTTAATTGATAGATACAGAATTCTAGGCTGGAACTCAGTGTTCCTCATCATTTTGAAAACATTATTCTACTGTCATCTTTTCTAATGTTGCTTTTGAGAAGTTGAAAGCTTTTCTGATTCCTAATCCTTTATGTATTTGACCTGTGTCCTTTTTTTTTTTCTCTCCTTCCTTTTTAGAAACTTGGAGGATTTCCTTTGTACCCAGTGCATGGGCACATTCATGATGGTATATTTTGGTCTGGGGCAGTTTTCGTTTATGTTGCTTGGTACTTGGTGGGCTCTTTCCATTTGGAAAAGTCAAGCTTTCCAGTTCTGGGAAGTTTTCTTAAGTTTCTTCTTTGATTTCCTTCCCACCCTGTCCAATTATGTTTTAATTTCTAACAGCTAGAATTTTCATATTTCTAAAGTGTTCCTGCTTTCATGGATGAGATCTGTCAATAACTTGAGATCTCTTCTTGTGTGCTGGTCAAATTCCCCAGAATAGATCCAGTCTCCTCCCTAAAGAGGAGTAGCTGGTTTTGGTCATCTGGAACTTGGGATCTTTACACAGCATGCGTTGGTGAGCTCAGAGACCCTCACCAAGAGAATAAGCCTTCTGCCAGAGTGGAGGTAGGGGTTTGGGGTCTGTGTCTTGAATATACTTTGAACTAGTCTTCACCCATACTTCCAGAGATAGCTTGGGGCACCAATTCATGAGCCTTTGGGAGTAAGTCATCTCTTGTCCTTCTGCTTGCTAGGTTTTGCTGCTGGCACCTCCACTACTGTTTTCCTCTTCCTTGGAGTTTCTTATGCCTTTTAAAAAATCCCTTACTGTCATTCGAGTGAGGATTTGGGAGTTTACAGAGCAAAATATGTATGTTTAGTGTGCCATCTGTAACCAGAAGTCAGAGAGTTTTCTATGTAGGCTTTTTTTGTGCATTTTGAATTTTGTCCACATTTTTGTACTAGGCATTCAAAATAATATTTGTAAATCAAGGATCCATCTTTGTTCTTAGAATAAAGAGGGAAATGTCCACTTAAGTCTGTACTATCCTTTGAACATTCGAAGGCCTCAAAATATTACTGTTCCAAATGTTTGCAGGGGTCTTTTTTATATATTACCTCATATTCTACCCAGGTCAGATCTGATGAGAAAGAGTTCTTTTTTCTTTTTGGTTAGATTCTAGATGAAACTTACAATTCAAACTACAATAGAATAAGTTTGCTAATAATAATAGCATTTATTGAACACTAAGCACCGGCCACTATTCTAAGCATGTTCTGTATTTTAACTTATTTAATTCTCACAAGTACCCTATGAACTAGGTATTACTGTTGTCCCTAAATTATAGATGAGGAAATGGACGTCCAGAGAGGTTTAAAAGCCTGCTCAAGGTAACACAGCAAGTTAATGGCAGAGTCAGAATTGCAACCCCAATAGTCTGGCTGTAGAGTACATTTGAAACCTAACTACTGTGTGCACAAGGCTAATGATTTATGGATTGCTTGAATAACTAAAGGTGATATCCCCAACTTTGTTACAGATATCCCCAAACTTCTTTAATGGATTGGTTGTCATAACTTCACCACCTTACAGCTCTTTTTTCCACATAAAACTTGCCAAAATGCCTTCAGACTAAAGGGAAAAAATGTTAGCTGTTTTCTTCAAATTGAATTTTATTAGCAGAGAACTGGTTATTAAGATCATTGCATGAAGAAAATGTAAATTATCCACTTACTCTAAAATAGTACTAGAGAATGCAAGTGTTAAACATGTCTGTTCCTCTTTTTCCCTTTATTAGTTATCAGTAAATAACAACTTAATGATTAACATCATAAAAGGTTACATAAGAGTTTTAAAAGACTTTAGAGTTTCTTTACTAGGTAGTCGTCTTCATTTTTATAAAACTGACATCAGTGTTAAGCCATTTTTACCCCAGGTTAAAATTTGACTGACCTATTCTGTTGCTGACTGAGTCATACCAGGTCACTGAAACCTAAAATAAGTATGTTGTAAGCATCGCGTAACAATTAAAACCTATTTAGAGCCAAGATCCACTTAAGACATGTTGGCTTCTTTTCTGCATCACTGAGATGGCCGACACATCCATCAATAATGTGCTGAAGTTCTCATTAGCTCTCTAGACAGGGAAGGATGCCAGCAAAATGTACAGAAGTAAATTCACTGGAATCTCTTTGGTCAAGAATTATGACTTTTCTATATGTCAGCCCACATGTTGCTAACAGATATTTTTACAAAAATGTGTTTTGTGGTTGGATTTGACCCATGGTTCATCTGAATCTAGGCAGTTACACTTATATTAAGGGTTCTGCTGTCCACTTTTTTCTCATCTTGAGAAATGTCAAAAGGCACATATCCTGCATCTAAAGGAAACACGAGAAACAAAAATGGAAATACCTGAAGAGTGCTTTCACGTGCATTAATCAAGGGACAGCTGCTGCCATTTCTGAGGCGCTGCCCTGTGGTTGTCTGAGCAGACCCACATGGGCTTCGGAGCAGGAATTAAGAGTCAGACATGCTGTCTCTTTGTTTAGGTGAAAAAGGCCACTTTAGCAAGTATAATAAAGTGTATAGACTCAGGTGAGACTCCAAGGGAAATTTTGCCCCTTGAGTTTGGATTGGAGAAATGACCTCCAAATCTCTGATACCATGCACTGCGGAATAGATAGGGACCATGTATTTTTTCCATTTCTTCCCCTTATAAGATGGTAATTTCCCTTTAGGGATTTGGGCTTCTCTGTTATATGCATTAATAGGGAGATGGGGGAGAGAGAGTCACGAATTAAAATCATTTTATGGTAAGCGTCTCTGCCTTTTCAACTCTATGCTTCGCTTTGTAGAACTCGTCAGGAAAATCATTCAGGTGACGACTATGCATTTTGATGTTAACAGATCCGACTCTTACCGGGTAGACGACCAGTTAACAACATGAAATAAGGCGGTGATGGTTTTTGAAATGAAATAATGTTTGATGTAACCTCGAGTTTCTCTCTGAACTCTGACCACATTGTAGAAACCCCTAGGAGGAGGGGAGCAGCTCTGTCAGGCACAGAATTGCACCCGGGGAAGAAAAATTAATCCCAATACTAAGGGAGACGCCTGTGTTCTCTCACATGATATTTAGCAGCAAGAGCAAGGAGAGGGATGTTTCTTTCTTTGTGTAATGTGCAGTAGTTACAATAAACACAAGATTTCCAAATCTCAGAGGACTCTTCTTGACAGTTGCTTGATAACAGCTTTTTTCATTCCATAGTTTTGACAGTTTGTGTGTGTTGCCATATCTAGTGTAAACTAAAACATCACTGTCATTCTGTTTTTCTTTTGTATGTGGCTTTTTTTTTCATCTTTAGAATAATGAAAAAGATGGGCTTTTCACTTGTAGACTAGAGTAAGGCAAGTTGTGTGTGGAGATTAGCATGTGTTTATAAGTTTTGAAAGATTCAAGTTGACAGCAGAACACTGCTTTAAATATTTTTTTCTCCATATTGCATCAGTAAAAGTATAAGTGGGATGTGTAAGTTTTCTCTTAATCTTTTGATAAATAGCAAATCTTAGGCATCTGTGTGGGTACCTATATTATTTATTGGTGGTTATTGAAAATGAATGAATACAGTGAACATCTCTAGAGCTCCTGGCTGTGAAGCCTTTGAGTGTAGCCTTTGATAAGTGGTAAGCATCCTTTATCTTACTGTTACCAGGGTCTTGCCCTGCCCCACGTGGGTGCTTTTCAGTCCCTCAGTATGCTTCCCTTCACTTGATGGATCCCTATCCTACCCACCTCTGTCAGATTTATAGCTCTGCTGTGTTACTAGTTTGTGTCCAAACCAGCAGGATGATGATGTTGTTGTGAGTTTATCTAGAGTAACTAGAAACTACACTGCATCTGCACTGTTTGAGAGGCTGCAGGGCAGGCGATGGGTCAGAAGCCCGAGTCAGGATCAGAGCAGTCTTTACTCATCAGGTGCAAACTCTCAGATTCCGCAAAGTCAGGAAGGGGTCCCATACCTGAGAGACCTTCCCCCCTCCAGCCCCAATAACCTATGATTTGTAGAAGTCTCAGTGAGGTTATTTTGCCATCAAACCAAATTTGCTGTAGCATAGCAAAGCTCCCAATGCCGTCATCTGGCATGTTACAGACAAATTCCAATTACTTTTCTACTTCGAGCTATTGTTAAACACTACAAGCTAGCTGACAGTAAAATTATAAATACAGGTGTTGTCACACTACACTATAATCAGAATTTTAATTTGAATTTTCATTTGTAAAGCCTTTTTTTAAGATGAAAATGGGAATAGAATTAGTTTTATTGACAGTAAAAAGACATTTTGAAAGCTTCCTAAATCATTACCTGTATTTAGCAGGAGGAAAAATTGTATATGTCCATGTAAAAAGAAGAGTTTTATTATCACATATTTACTCATTATATTTGGTGGTAAATAAAACGGGGACGACATGTTTGACAAATGATTGACGGAACTCACTAGGTTTTTGCTTCATCAGAACAATAGACAGACATAAATATATATTTTGCTTTTGTTTTGTTCTGCTATTACTAATGCAGACCTGTAGATAAAATCTTCTTCTAGCAAATTAAGTCCAGCCTGTTGGGAGTCTGCATGCAATGCTAAACTTTTTATTTGGCAATTTTCTCTTTTCACCCAGATTCATCATCTGTGGTGCTCTTTTTTCCCTTTTTGCGTGGTGGTTGGAGTGGGTTCCCCCTTCTCAAGTCCTTTTTTTTCCCCTCAAGGCATTTAGTGTCGTGTCTGCCAGATTTCAGTGATGAGCAGCGAATTGCTTTTAAAGTGGGCATTATGCCAGTTCAGCAGCACAATGGAAAACCAATCTTCCACCATTCTACTTTTGATGCTGTTATTGTAGCATTTTAGATAACTGCTGCCACAAAAAAAAAAAGAAAGAAAAAAAGATGTGCTCAATTGCTACCAGTTAGTCAAGTTAAATCCAGAGTAGCATTAAAATTACTCTGAAAACTGTTTGTCAGAGGTCATGTGCCGTCTGTGGCTGCCGCACATAGGATGGATGTTCTGTTCAGGTGGGAGTTTTTCCCTTTATTCTTACTGTGACTGACCAGCTCTCTAAATAGCCCTTCACTACCTGTTTACTTATTGTCTTCACCTCCCTGTTGAAAAAATGTGTCAAGCAGAAATGTTGAAAAGTTTCTTTAAAGTGCTGGAAATAGCAGGAGAGTGAGTTGTTCAGGGTGCTAGAGTTTGTACAGTGTGAAAGCAAAAAAAAAAAAGGGGGAGGGGGGAGCAAGAACATAATTCTCTGGTTTCTATAGCAAGATTACTGTTTTCTTCTTTTTATCTTCACTTTTCAACCACTGGGTTCACTGTTCTACTTTTTTTTTTAATAGCACAAATGGAATTTATCCTCTCTTCATCTCAAGTTCCTCCCCTCCCTCCACTGGCTTTGCTTGTGAATGAAAGGGACTCCTACTATGACTATGGGACAGATGGCAGCTGTATATGTTATATTTGATGTATTTTGGAGTGAGCCATATTTTAAAATTCAAGGCCAATAGATGGGCTATTTTGAGAGTGGCACTAGTGCTATCCTTTAAGCCTGCTCCATTTCCTCCAAATTTAGTTAGACTTTAAAAATTACATAAATAACCTATAATCTGTGCTCAAAATAATTGAGTTGTGATCTATTAACTATATTGCAGTAATAATTAAAGCAACTTTGATTTCTGGGCTGCCTTTCTTCTAAAAAGTATATGTTCCTTTATATTGTCTCTAGTGAATTTTTCTCTTTTATGTTATTCGTATCTCTAGTATCATCAGAGTCTAACCCTAATGAAGGCAGGCACTTTTGTCTGTTTTGTCCATTCCTGTGTCCCAGGGCTTAGAATAGTATCTAGCACATAGTAGGTACTCAGTAAATATTTGTTGAATGAATTAATTATGCTTCTTTGGGTACCTTGAATTGTAATATATTTACTTATTTGTATGTTTTCCTCTCCAGCTAGAATGTCAAACTGTGCTCCTGAAATACAGCAGGCACGCTAAAAAATGTTTGGAATCCTTTCTTCTTCTCTCTCCTAACCCAAATTGTACATGACACCCAGTCAATACTTAATAAATATTTGGGGTTTTTTTGTTTTTTTTGAGACGGAGTTTCACTCTTGTTACCCAGGCTGGAGTGCAATGGCGCGATCTCGGCTCACCGCAACCTCCGCCTCCTGGGTTCAGGCAATTCTCCTGCTCCAGCCTCCTGAGTCGCTGGGATTACAGGCACTCGCCACCATGCCCAGCTAATTTTTTGTAGTTTTTTAGTAGAGACGGGGCGTCACCATGTTGACCAGGATGGTCTCGATCTCTTGACCTCGTGATCCACCCGCCTCGGCCTCCCACAGTGCTGGGATTACAGGCTTGAGCCACCGCGCCCGGCCTATAAATATTTGTGTAATAAACGAAGCCCAAACACAATTTATTTGCCAAAGAAGGATGTGGTCATTTGGTGGTAGAGATGAGGATAGGTTAATTGCCATCAAGCAGTATTTGTTAAGAGTCTGCAAGTTCTTAGCCTTATGTTAATTCACAGTTCTTTCCCAGGTATCCTATTGGTTTTCTGGGCTTATTGCCAAGCATATTTTAGATCCATATTTTCCTTCAGTTTGCAGTTTAAGAGCATTTTAATTTTGCTAAAGCTTGCAAAAAAAAAAAGACTCTGATAATGATGCAGTCAATATCAGTAACCATCCCATTTGCTAGTGCCATCTAGATGAATCCATTGTGTGGATCGTCCTGTCTTACTGTGGGAGGGAGACTGCTGTGGATGGTGGGATGGCCTCTAGCAGTTAGACCTCTCTCAGCACCATTTGCCTCTTCTGTGGGATTGTGGTTTAGTCATTCTATCCTGTCCTCTACTACCTGCCTCCCCCAAAACTCCCTGCTTCCATCTGCAAAACGAGGACCTAGAGGCTGCTTAACAACGTCAGAGGCTTCACAGAATTCAGTGACTTAATCAAGAACTGTGCTGTGTAAGAGACACACCACTTTCCCTTTTAATCATTGAGTCATAAATGTGACATAGCTTTAAATGGATAGCAACAATTTGCAAATCAATAAGACCCATTTTGTAATTAGCTTTGGACTAAGCATTAAAAAATATACATTGAGGATTATGGTAGTGAAAATGCCAAGCAGTGTGGGGATTCTTTCTTAGCAGCTAAAACTGTGCATATTAAATATACAGAAATGGGGATGGTGAGTTTCAGTTTTGCCACAAGGGTTATGCATTTATTTGAGAAGAATCTGCGATGTATAATACAACATTCCCTAATATGCTCATTTCATCTTCCCTACTATCATTGAACCTTCTAAGAAGAGCCAAGGAACAAACTGAAATAAAGATTTAGATTTTTATTAGAGTAAATGTAAACACATGTAGAGTGGAACATTTTGCCTTACATGGCTTAGCATCAACATTTTACACAGGAAAAAAAAAATCAGTGTGTTTATTCTAACATCCTGCATCAATACTGGCAAAAATTCCAAAGACTTTCAGTTGCTTGGGCCAAACATGGAAAATTTTATGTAAGAATGCTGAGGAGACCTTTTGCACTTTTTAAGATAAATCATGCAGGCTGGAGAGTAGGAGAAAAAGAGTTGTGTGTGTGTGTGTGTGTGTGTGTGTGTGTCCCTTTACAAAGTGAGTTTAGAGGAAAGAGCATGAATGAGATTTGTGGCCTTATGAAAACCTCTTTGGCCCGGTTTCCTCATGCCTATGGTGTCTCTTCTGTTTAACTTATGGGATTGTTGTTAGGATGAAATAAGATGTGTATTTTTTGAACTCTCTATACCAGGATTTGGCAGATTTCTTCTGTGAAGAGTCAGATAGTCAGTAGTTTAAACTTTGAGGACTAGTTTCCTTTGCAGCTATTCAACTTACCACCACAGGCATCGATAACACAGAAACAAATGGGCATGGCTGTGTTCCAATAAAACTTTACTAACAAAAACAACTGGCAGCCTAGATTTGGCCTTCAGGCCATAATTGCTAACCCTTAATAATGAAATAATGAAGGTGCAGTGGCTCACGCCTATAACCCCAGCACTTTGAGAGGCTGAGTCGGGTGGATCACCTGAGGTTGAGAGTTCAAGACCATCCTGACCCAACATGGAGAAACCCCGTCTCTACTAAAAGTACAAAATTAGCTGGGCGTGGTGGCGTGTGTCTGTAATCCCAGCTACTTGGCAAGCTGAGGCAGGAAAATCACTTAAACCTGGGAGGCGGAGGTTGCAGTGAGCCGAGATTACACTGCAGCCTGGGCAACAAGAGCGAAACTCTGTCTCCAAAAAAAAGAAAAGAAAGAAAGAAAAGAAAAGCATGAAACATAAAATACCAAATACTGTATTCTAATTACCCCGAGTCAGTACCTGGCCACTCTCATACAGTGTAGGACTAAAGGGACTATCTTTTTCTAGAGAAAGCCACTTTCCACTGTTTTTCGTTCAGTCTTTTCAATTTTTCACCAAACTCTCTAGAGAGAATTTAAATTCAGTCCTGCTTGTACAGGTTGAATATCCTAAATCTGGAAATCTGAAGTGCTCCAAAATCCGTGACTTTTTGAGCACCAACATGACACTCAAAGGAAACGTTCATTGGAGCATTTCAGAGTTCAGATTTTCAGATGCTCAACTGGTGAGCATAGTGCAGATATTTCAAAA
Organism: Cebus imitator; assembly: GCF_001604975.1. Lineage (NCBI taxonomy): Eukaryota > Metazoa > Chordata > Mammalia > Primates > Cebidae > Cebus > Cebus imitator. The sequence continues at coordinate 675,306 of NW_016107904.1, forward strand.
TCCAAAACACTTTTGGTCCCAAGCATTTCAGATACGGGATACCCAATCTTATTTATCAGTGGCTTCACTTTGGCCACCCACTGTCACAAAGGCATCCAACCTTTTCTCTAAGAAAGGGTTCCTTTCTTATGAAAGTCAGTTTCCTCAGAGCCATGGCATTAATGATGGTGGGGAAGGAATGCCAATATTAAAATAGCTATGTGGGGTGGAGCACTGCTACCCATTACCTCCCCTGGATAATCCTTGAGTCTTTGATTGGTGAGAAGAGTTGGAAAAGAGGGACACGGGCTATGTTGTTAGTGATCAACCAGTTAAGGTTTCAAGATATGTGAGTTCAAAGCTGCAGTGAGCCATGACCACTGCTCTCCAGCCTAGACAACAGAGCAAGACCTTGTCTCAAAAAAAATAAAAAAAAAAAAAAAAAAAAAAAAAAAGAAAGAAAGAAAGAAAGAAAGATAAAGATATACAGTCAGGGGACCAGTAACTCACACGTGTAATGTCAGCACTTTTGGAGGTCAAGGTGGGAGGCCAGGAGGTCAAGACCAGCCTGGGCGTCATAGGAAGACCCTGTTTGCACATAAAAATTTAAAAATTAGCCAGTTGTGGTAGTACATGCCTGTAGCCCCAGCTACTTGGGAGTCTGAGGTGAGAGGATTATTCGAGACCAGGAGTTTGAGGCTGCAGTAAGCTATGATCATGCCACTGCAGTTTAGCCT
>NW_016107904.1:676203-678703 GCF_001604975.1 Cebus imitator
CCTGGTACTCACACTCTTGTGTAATTCCCTCTCCTGGTTTGCGTGCGGGGCCTAGTGACTCCCTTTCAACAAACAGATGTAGCAAAAATGACGAAATGTCATTTCTGAGATGAGGTTACAAAATATTTTGACTTCTGTCTTGAGCACTCTCACTCTCTCACTCACTCACCCTGAGGGAAACCAACTGCCAAATTCTGAGTTGGGGAAGCCCATGTGATGAGAAACTGGGGCATCAGTTCAGCAACCTAAGAGGAATAGCAGCCACATAAAGAGAACTTGGAAATGATCCTTGCCCCATTGAGCACTCAGATGAGACAGTGGGGCTGACACCTTGACTGTAGCCTTCTGAGAAGCCTTGAGCCTGAGATGCCCAGCTCAGCCATGCTTGGATTCCTGTCCCACAGAAACTGAGAAATGTATTTATCGTGTGTTGTGTTTAGCCAGCAAATGGTGGGATGATTTGTTACACAGCGATAGTTCACTAATAAGCCCCTTAAAGTACAGTGCTTATTTAATGCTTATGTTTCTCATGATTGTTTGACAGTACCTTGCATGTAGCAGGTTATCCACAGATATTGTTTACTGATAGTTTACATTAAATATGTAGTCATATATTTCATTATTATTTTACCAGAATAGTGGTTTGGCTTAATCAAAAATGTTAATTTTTTTCTCTTCAAGGTTATGTAACTCTTACCATCTTGAGGTATGGCATCTGTAGATGCATGATACCCAAGCGGGAAGGGAACATGCCCTACCCGCAAACAAATACAGAACCCAAGAAAGGCTGAGTGCCCCCGGGAATCGTAGCTTTATCCTTCCCCAGTGTACAGAAGGGAAAGGGTGTTACAGAAATCTTGCCTTAATGTCAGGATTTAGGAAGGCACGGCCTCTTTTCTACAGTCTATCCAGAATGTGATGGTGGCCTGGAATGGTAAGGGCCCCAGCAAGAAGACCTGCATAGCACAGCTGTTATCTTCACCATCCAACTGTGGCCTCGCCTTAGTTCCAGCTGTTTATATTAGTCAGAACTGTCCCAAACACAGTAGTGTGGGCTGTGAGAACAGGAGGCTGGTGAGAAGGGAAGATATCCAGAGGATTAGGAAGCAACCAAGGCATGGGCTATGTTCTTTTGCCTTTATCCCCAAGAGAACAAGAGCTTAGCTGATGTCACAGCCTTGGACCCAAGAAATGTAATAGCCATTCCTTCTGGTGCCTATTTGCATATTTGCTATACCCTGAGGGCTTTTTTTCTTCTCCCACCTGTTGTAAATGACCATGTACACGGGACTGTATTTACTGCCTAGCTCTTGTCATCATTGTCATCAACTAACATTTGCTGACCATTAACGTGGTCTCAGAAACTGCCTGGGCACTCTAATCCATCAACCTATGCATTCATTAAAGTGAAGGAAAATAAGCAGAGGCTTGACATTCAGAAATAAGAGCCCAGAAATGATTCCAGAATTTCCGATTGTAAAGCTAGTGCCAACTCCCAGTCCACACTCACCGCATTTAATGCATATGCATTTTCTTTTCCTCCCATCTGCTCTTCCTTCCCAAGAATGTCCCAGCCTGTGCACACACCCACATCCTGTTACCTCTCCAAAGTAAATGATTTCCAGTTCCTGTGGGTATTGCATGTTACCACATAGAATTAAGCAGCCTGAGTTTTTTTATGCACCCATGTTTAGAAGCCTTGCAAGTAGAGATTAAGATGTTTATCAAGATTAGAAATGCAGCTGGGCATAGTGACTCACACCTGTAATCCCAGCACTTTGGGAGGCTGAAGTGGGCAGATGACTTGAGGTCAAGAATTGGAGACCAGCCTGGCCAATATGGCAAGACCCTGTCTCTACTAAAAATACAAAAATTAGCCAGGTATGGTGGCAGGCACCTGTAGTCCTCGCTACTTGAGAGGCTGAGGTAGGAGAATTGCTTGAACCCAGGAGGCAGAAGTTGCAGTGAGCAAATATCCCACCACTGCACTCCAGCCTGGGCGACAGAGTGAGACTCCATCTCATAAATAAATAAATAAATAAATTAGAAATGGTATGCGAGCAGTAAAGATGTTATATATGCCTCTTGGATATTGTTGCTGACTCAAGACTTGAAAAGACTGGAGTCTTTAGGAGGAATGGTACTGGTGGAAAATGTTATTTCCATAATAAGAAGTTGTGAGGCCATTGAAATCAGACATACCTACAATTTTTGTAGTCCTGTTTTTCAGTTGAGGAGGGCCGTATAAACTTATCAAAATCTTGAGAATGAGGCCGGTTGCAGTGGCTCACACCTGTAATCCCAGCACTTTGGGAGGCCCAGGCAGGCAGATCCCCTGGGGTCGGAAGTTCAAGACCAGCCAGATCAACACAGGGAAACCATCTCTATTAAAAAACAAAATTAGCCGGGTGTGGTGGTGCATGCCTGTAATCCCAGCTATTGGGGAGGCTGAGGCAGGAGAAGTGCTTAAACTTGGGAGGCAGAGGTTGCAGTGAGCAGA
>NW_016107904.1:681203-685787 GCF_001604975.1 Cebus imitator
TACAGCCTAGTAGAGCACTTGAGCTAAACCATGGATATTTTATTCTCCTTGAAGGCTGTATTTTGGTATCAACAAAAAAGAAGAAAAAAGAAAGAAAACTGAAGATAATTATTTCTAAGTAGGAATGGAACTGGATAGTGGACTAACAGACTCTTCAAGCCTTCAGAAATATTTTAGCATCTAAGATGTGATTTAATGGGTGAGAATGGTCCTCTAGGCACTGGCTGATCAATAAACACATTGCTCACTGTGTGTGCCTGGCACTGTGCCTTGTAAATTTCTTTTTCTAAGTAAGAATTGACTCAAAGATGATTTCTTTTTATTTCTTACTTTGAGAAATGTTTATATACTTGCCATTTGATTCAGGGCCCCAAATGTCTTTGTCTTTAAAATATGGATGTCACTTGAGATCTTTCAGGTACTGTGCATAGCCAGAGGCTCAGTTCTACTGATCGACATTCAGGAGAAATGCAGGCCAGAGGCTCCAGCAGCTCTCTGTAGGTCAGACGGCTCTACGTGTAGAGTGTAGAGGGGTGCAGTTTTCTTTCAAATTTTTCTAAGGCTTCCTGCATTCCACCCCTTACTGCAAAGCTCACGTTGCATTGAGGGAGGGAGGCTATGGATTGGAAAAGGTGGGAGAGCTGAGAACAGTATGGTGGGAAGCCATGCAATTAAAAAACTGACTGAAATTATTACCTGATTTCATAATTGACAGAATATTTAATTCAGATATAGTAAATTGACACACCTCTACACAGAGACAATTATGACTGACTGTATAACACCTGACAGAATCAATTATAACTGACTGTTGTTTGATACCTTTGCACGGAAATAAATGAAACAGACATTCAGAACAGAGACGGCTGCTGCCTGTGTGCCTAAGCCTGCCTTAATTAAAATAAAATAACCAGTAGGCGATGTTAAAATGTCTTTGCCTCGTGGTTTCTAGTTCAGTGTGTTTCTTTAGTCCAAAAAGGGTTTTATAAAGAGTAAAGCTGAAAAGAGATTTTTGGTTTACTGACATGGAGCTAAAATATGTGAAGTAGAGATAGTTTCCTTAGATGGGATAATACTCCATTATTTTAATAGAGCTAGCATTTTATTTGATCAGTTGACTTTTGTATAAAAGATTTAAGAAAGATCAACCTGCAGATGACGGTCTAGTTCATCCCATATAGGAAAAAATGGAACTTTCATTATTTTGAGGTTTTAGATTCTAATCAGTAGAAATCAACTTTTAAATAAGCAGTTCATTTTGTCATCTGATAAAATACTTTGTGTATCATTAATATCTAGGCTACCTTTTTTTTTTTTTCCATCATTTTCATAGGTGTTAGGGACAGAAGACTTTTGGTAATTAGTATATAACCACAAGGAATCAGAGTAAATAAGCTTTACATACACGTTCCTCAAACGTTATTCGCAAGAAAAGTTTAAATAGGAGATGAGCTTTGCTGGTGTATTAAGATGAGCGATTCCTGGGTGATACTTTAAGCCATTAGAGTGTATTTCAGTGACGCACTTGTGTGTAGGAAGAGCATTTCCTCCCCGATCTCGACGAAGTTTGGCTTTGTGGTGCTGGTGGCGGAGACAGCAGTAAGCAGGGCCAGTGGCATCTCTGGACAGGGATGAGATGGCTGTAGATCTTCTGTCTCTTGCCCGATGGCCTGTTGGAATCTCGTAACAGTTGTCGGGTGCCTGACCTGCAGCACCTGAGGTGATGGCGTCATTACTGGTAGGCTGACTCTCAAAACCAAAGCAGGGGAAGAAATCTGGGTTTTACTGGCCACATTAACTGGCTTCCACTATTTAACACCTGTATTTTCCCCTGAATTCTAAAGTGGTGGGTGTAGTATTGACAGAAACAGGGTAACAGTTTAATGTGAAGCCTAACGTGGGTGGCCCAGGTGCCTAGAGGAGGAGGAGAAAAACCAGGAAAAAGGGTAAGTCCTTCCCCCTCAGCCCCTGCCCCTGTCGCGGCTTGTGGCAGCTAGTCCAGTTCTGTTTCCTAGAAGACCTTCCATATGTTATTGATTAAATTCTCATCGGGGAAGCAAGTGGGAGCTTTTATCTGCATCTCTAACTGGCATGGAATGGTGCCTTGGCTGTATTGACTGGCTATGGGATATGCTGGTGGTCACAGTTGTCTTTTACGAGGAAGAGCACCGAGTGATGGTGGTTGTCATTCTAGCTCTGCTGTGTGGCAGCATAAATAGTCCCCTTTCTAACCAACCTGGTGGGAAAAGTCAATATCCCATCAGCAGAGGAGGTAAACACATCAGGAGCTGTGTCCTCTCTTTTCCTCCCCTGCTCCGTATGACTGCAGCTCTTTAAATGTGCTCTCCCCAGTCATCAGATGCATTTGTGTCATTCACATGCACGGGGTTGCTGGCCTGCTGCTCTGGCCTGCAGGGAGGCAGCCGACACTGGTTGGGGCCATTGTTGTATATTCCCAGACTCGGATAATTAGAACTTCATATTGTCTTTCTATTGCGGTCCCCCTCTCTTTTTCACCCCCTTTTGGGCATTTGTATTCTCTATAAAACCTGTGGTGGTTCTTTAAAGGACAATTCATATAATTCAGAAAAGGTTGTTGAGAAGGAATGTGAATGTATAGCCAAGAAACAAAAATCTGGAGTCTGAGTTTTCGTTTTCCAGGTGTTTTGTGGACTTGAGTGTTGCTGCTGTTGGAGGTTTGCTTTCTGTGAGTGGTGCGCCCTCCCCTCTGTTTCCTTCCTGGCTGGTTCCTGTCGGGAGGTGCTGGACAGCCTTGCTGCTCCCAGGCCCTTTGGCACAGGGCAGCATCTTGTGGGGACAGAGGCCTCACCTCAGGATCAGCTGATGTCTGAGGCCTGCACATGTCTATGTGGGAGTAGAGATACAGTGGCAGGGGAGTGGGCAGAAGTGAGCCTCTCCTCAGGTGCAGGCTGGGGGTTCTGGCTACCTGGGTTTGCTTGTCTACAACCCTGATGACCCACTGTGTAACCTTGGGTAAGTGACGTAACCTCCCAGTTTCCTCAGCCATCAAATGGGGATTAGGAAAAAAAAAAAAAAAAAGAAAGAAACAGGCAGTCTCTCCAAACACCTTACCGGGTTCCTGAACAAACACGGTGTCATCCCCCAGGTGAACACCCTCTTCACCCAAAAGATCAGACCTGAGCATCACAGCCCCACTGCTCCTTTAAAAGAACACCATGTGGAAGTAGCAGGCTCTGGGAAGGGAAAGGAGGGATCTTTCCTCTGGCTGGTAGCACCCTGCTCACAGGGGCAAGGCCAGGGATGACCGGGTTGAAGGAGCAGGAGAGCAGGGCAGAAGCACTGCATACCCTGAGCTCGCACAGTGTGGACAAAGAAGAGCAAAGAAAATTTGGCTGTGGACAGACAGGTGCTCTCGGGCCGCTCACCCCTGGCCTCTTTCAGCGGGGGAGGTTTTGTTTAGCAGAGGGACATGGGCCGGAGGGACCAGAGGAAGCTGCCTAGGAGCAGCTGATCTGGGAAGTTGTGGCTGGAAGGCACCAGAGGCCATACCTTTGAGACTAGGTATTTCCTGCCACATCCAGACTTCACAAGCAGTTGCATGCATGTGCTCGAAGCGCCCGTGCAAGGGGCGTCTGTGAGTGGAGCTCACCTTGTCTGCTGCACATGAGCGTGCACCTGCAGTTCACATCAGTAGAGGGTGGCCCCATGCCGCAGTGTGCTGAGTCAGCTAGGTGCTGAGAGGCAGACGGGCAGGGGAAAGGAAGAAAGGCTTTCACAGAGGAATGGTGGGTGGGGGCTGCATCGCACTGGCCCCAGGGGTAGAACCGAGATAGGATCGGGGGAGCTACAAACAGAATCGCATCCCTTTCTCTGGTGGAATACTGAATGGTCTTTAAAGAAACTACCTGAGGTTTCTAATCTCTTTCTTTCTGTCTCTCTCTTTTTTTTTTTTTTTTTAGATAAATTGAAGAAGCAATTTTTTACCCCCAAAGTTATGCAGGAGTACAGAAAACTCAAGAACACAGCAGAGCAGTTCTTGTCCCGAAGTGGCTACTCTGAAGTGAACCTGAGCAAACTCTTCGCTGGTTGTGCTGTGAAGTCCTAAGGGAATCCCAGGAGTAACCAAGGAGGGGTAGTTGAAAAGTCCCAGCTTCCTCTGTGCCTCTGCTCTGGCCCTAACTGCTCCTCCAGCATGTTTCTCCCTTGGGACTGTGTCTCATATGTGTGTGTGAATGTAGATCAGGAAGGGGAACTGCAAAAATGTTTAGTCTAGTGTTCCTAAGTATCCTAGAAGCTCCTGTCTTCATATGAAGATATACTGCTTTAAAACACAATTCCAGAGCCCCTCCGCAAGCACCTGAAGACCCGGTTTGCTACTTGGTTTGCTACTTGGATTGAGCGTAGCTGGAATAGAAGTGACCCCAGGCTTTGCCCCAGGGCCTTTAGCCTAGGTCCCCTCCCCAGAAAGAGAGGTTCTCAGAGCCTGACTGAAGAGCTGATGTTTTGCCTTTTCAGGTGCCAAGTAAAATCAGTCTAAATCTAAATGCTTCTCCAGCCATCCAGGAGTGGCTGTCCTTTTCAGTCTGGTTTTTTTTTTTGGTT
>NW_016107904.1:685877-691424 GCF_001604975.1 Cebus imitator
CATTTTTAGTAGAGACCGGGTTTCACCATGTTGGCCAGGATGGTCTTGATTTCTTGACCTCGTGATCCGCCCACTTCGGCCTCCCAAAGTGCTGAGATTACAGGCATGAGCCACCACGTCCGGCCCCAGTCTGGTCTTTTATATAGGTAACTGAGGGGGAGATTTAGAAGCCTTGCACTCACTAAATAGATTAAATAGAGCAGCCTTGTTTATTGAATTGCTCGAAAGTCCAGCAGACACACACTGAGCAGGTGGTTTATGCTCACATTCCCTTTTTGCCCTTTACATAGAAAGTGCAGGTAAAGGTTTATACAAGAAAGCACATTGAAAATCCTCTGATACCCTAACAATTCATTAACATGTGTAAGGATTGGGGTGAGGATCACTGTGTTGTATTCAGAAAAATTGGTGGTTGAGGGGGGATGCTTAGTTTGCCCTGGTGCTTGCTATTTTCTCATTTCTTCAGAATGGGACCCTCTATGGCAGCAACAAAATGTATCTCAGTATGGCGGTCTTTGCTCTTACATTATTGGTAAGATTATACTAACAAATGTTTCCTCTTGTACAACTACGCTGTGTTTTTAAAAATGTTGACCTGTGTGTTTTTATAAAAGAAAAAGTGTGTTGTGCCTTAAACATAAAAATAAAGTTTTCTGAAGGGAAAGCAGTTGTGGTGAATCCTTACCAGGTCCAAAGAGTTGACTACAGGGGCAGCAAGAAGTAAAATGTGACTAGGGCCAGTTGCTGTGGCACACACCTGTAGTCCCAGCTACTTGGGAGGTAGAGGCAGGAGGATGGCTTGAGCCCAGGAGTTCAAAGCCAGCTGGGGAAACAGAGTGAGACCCCTAACTACATACACACATACATACATACATATATATATATAAAACTAGAGGCCATCCCCCTTTCAAACCTCAGCCCAGTTTCTTCATAGCCACCTCTATCAGAACCCAACTCAGGAGTGCACAGCATGATATTTGGTGGAATGTTCTAAGAAGCATTCAGAATTTCTGTGACTTTAAGTCATTTAAGAGAGGAAGTATGGTTTCTCATGTGCTTTGCAGACTTGGAGAGCCACAGAGAGCCAAGCCAAGAGCCCAGCAGCGTGTCTTTTTGAAGAGCAAGGTTTAGGGCCCCTGGGAGAAAAGCACCCCCAAGAGAGGTCCCCCTAGTGAAGGAATACTGACAGGTTAAACAGTAGAGATGAAGCTGCCTTTTATGTTGCTTTTTCTTTGTATTTCTCTTCCTGAGCTCCCCTCTGGCTCTCATCCCTCTCCTCCTTTCTCTTCCAGCTCTTGGACTGAGATTTGAGATTCTAAGTAGAAACACTGTGGGTTTCTAGCCCTGTCAGTTAATTAACTTACTTGGTACTGTGTAAGCTCTGCGGCCTGTCACAAGCTAGAGCACCCAAGTTACTTCAGGAACTAAGGGATTAATGTGGTTTTACTGCTTCCCTGGTCAACTCTTTGAGTAATGGCTATTCTCATATGAGGTTAGAGAGATGGTTCTCCGAAGTGTGCTTCCAGAGCCCAAGCTTTCTGAAGGGAAGGCATGTTTTCCTTGATTTCTGGGATCTGGGATTATATTAAATATAAATCATTATCCTGAACTTGGTCATCAAGAAACTCCAGGAGACTCAAGTAACTTCTCACTGGATTGTTTCTTGTCTCTGCCTCTAGATTATAAACACCCTGAGGGCAAGGACCATCTCTCTAGAATGTCAGACATTTTTTTTCATATTGGGATCTGTTAGAACTCCAGGCACCTAAGGATTCCAGAATTTTGTGGAAAGTTGAAACTGTGGCTTTAAGAATTCCAGGAGATCTCTTTTGGAAGATGGGAATATCACATTCTTTTCTCTGAGAGATGTTTCTACTCCTTGATTTGCATTGGTTGATAGTGCACCTGGCAGAACTGATGTGAAAACTTGGCCCATCTTATTTGTAAGGAGAGAGCTGATCTCCTCAGGTCTCCATGGACTCTGGCACTGATCCTAAACTCAGATGCAAAAAGTGAATGGATGAAGCAAACTGGGTTTACACCAGAGTGAGTGGCAGGGCCTGTGGCAAACAGGAGTGGGCTGGTCCTGTCCAAAGGGGCCAGCAGCTACTCAGTGATGCTGGGAGGGACATGGCCCAGTGTGGCCACATGATCCAGTTTTTAAGAGAAGCCAGGAATCTAAATATCCACAAAGCTTATTGATTTCTAAACCTTGACAACTAATTTTTTTTCTTTTCTTTTTTTTACTATTTTTAATTTTCCTCTGTTCTTTCTAGGAAGACAACTAATTTTTTAAAATGAAACTTTAAACTCTCCATGGGCCAGAGTAAACCTCTGGGCCAAAGTTTATCTGGGCCAGTTGGGAAATTCTACCATAAAAGAACCTTGCTCTTTTCAGAGCCCCCTGCCTCTGGAAAGGGCACCTTTTCTGTTTAATTTAGGAACTATGATCTGACCTACAACAGATCCTTGTACGCAAGCTTATCTTGGAGACGATCGATCTGCTAACCCTCCACCCTCCTACATATAAGGTGCATGGAGGGGGCCAGAAGTGGAAAATCCCACAGAGCATGCTTGATAAGATTTTAATTTGTCCAGAAAACAGATGGCGTAAATTTCATGACTGCTGCCCAGGATGTGGGGGCTAATGAAAGTTCCAAGACTGGGATCTGGGAGATGGTGAAAGGGAAGGAATTCACTGCCCCTCACCACCACCTCTGTCTCCAGGCCTTGCCACTTCTTACCTCCAGCACACACCATCCACCACGACATACTTCTTCAAACATCATTTAAAATGAGTTTGGCAGAAGATGCAATGTTAAGGAAACTCNAAAAAAAAAAAAAAAAACGAAACAGATTTTCCTGTTTGTGTTAGGGTTTTAAGAAAAACACCAAGCCCCAGACCCTCTTGTCAGGATGCCCAACCTTTTAATTCCATGCTCCCATCCCAAATTTAAAGCTGCCATTCCCTATTCCTCTCTCCCTCCTGCCCCCCCTTTCTCCTCTCTCTCTCTCTCACCTAAATATTTCTTAATTGAACAGTTTGTGGTGGAGCTTCCTTATAGCAGTTTAATAGATTAACTCATCTCAGCCAGCCTCAAATTTCAGATTAAAATTCCTTCATCCCGAAGGCAGCATTATCAGGTTGTTGGAGGCTGTTTTCAAACCTTGGTTTTGAATAGCAGCGGCTCTGCATTAATTTAACCACTAAGCTAATAAGTAGGTTTCGTTTTGTTATGCTAAGCTTTATTGCTTTTCTTTTGATCAGAATGGTGTTGTTGAGCAAAGCAGCAGACAAGGCATTCTTTGATGAGGGAATTAGCGCTCCATTCTTCCTCTATTATTCATAGCGCAGTGGAATATGTAAGTACCTGAGGGTGTCAAAGGAGCGCAGGTTCTATTGCAAAGTGCTCGCCTTGTTTCTCTCAATAGCTGACTATGAGATGATAAACCGCTTAATACACTGTGCTAATTGGATGAGAGCAAAAAGAGATGGGAATTAAGGCGAGGCAAAAGGAGAAAGTGCAACCAGCCTTCAATTCACTCTTTCACCACTTTAACAGCACCAAAGGAGGCACAAGCTTTCTATAAGCAGACTAGAGGTTTTGTGCAGAGATAAAATGAACGTGTTAGTGGATTCAAGTAATACACTAATTATTGCACAGTATAAATACCACTACTGGTTTTATAACAGGGAGGTAAACTTCTTTTGAGAGGGTTATAGGATTGCTTGGCAGTGGTGTAGAACCTAATAAGGGCCCAGAGTAATAACCCCCTGGATTAACAAAATTGCTGCTTGTAGAATTATGATTCAGGCTTTTACGAAGATTTCCGGAGAATGAATAAAAATGACTGAGTGACATTTCTTAATGTATAACTGGTAATCGCTCCCTTTTCTTTAAAGGAAAAAAAAATGTATACTTCAAACTGGACCCTTAATAATGTCCAGGGACAGCAAGACTTTTTCCTCTGAAAAATGTGCCACCCCCCACCTCCCCGCCCCCCACTGTCAGGTAGTGGGTTTTCTTCTCCCCACCCCCCAGCCAAGCAGCTACTATCAGTGAAATACACAGTTGTTCCAGGGACCTCTGTGTTCCAAAATATAATTTTAGGCCCCATGTAAGACCTCCTTCATTCAGACACACTCAGTTTTGTCCATACACATACATGCTCACAGACACATTTTTTTTCTCTACGAGCAAGTTGGGTTAACCTATTATAATTTCCTTTTCTCTCACATCAGCCCCTTTTGTCACTCTAGTAAGATCGCACTTAAAGGATACTAAAAGAACTACGGGTGCTTTGGCTCTTGATACTACAATCAAAAACAACAGTAATGTTTGCCCCAATTGGGCAGGGTGTGTGGTGTAAGAGAAAAAATGGGAAACTGGTCTGAGACCATTTCAGCATGGACTTACAGTTTAAGTCTGAGTTTCAAGTCCCAAAGAGTCCCAAACTTCAACAGTCACTCTCCGTAATTCTTCCATTTGCCACCTTCCTCACCACACGCCTAAGATGCCCGCCCTGACTACTGTCCACAGTTCGGGTCATGGGTAGTTGGTGACTGAAGGACACTTCTGATAATATGCCAGATGCGCCCCTTTTGCCTTCCAGGACCTCCTCCAGATCTGGCGAACCTGTCTGAAAATGTAGCAAATTAACCTACCCCTTTCCCTCAACCCTCCTACAGAGACCTGTTCCAGGCTTCAGTTACCCCTCACCCCAAGATGCTGTGGGGGTGGCCCTGGGAAAGCAGGTGTTGGGCCATTCTGCTTTGGGTGTGACGGGACACAGCCATGCCCTGGACTGGGCTCTCGCAAACTCCCTGGGGCTCTGTGCGTCCTCCTCCATGGTGGAAAAGGTTTGCTTAAGGTTGGGGGGGTCAGCCGCTCCCAGTATTGTGACCAAGTTCCCAGATATTGGGGCCAAATTGGGTTGCCATTCATTAATAATGCTCACAATAAGATTAAATCATTCTGGAAAATCTCATAAAATCCCCCTAAGTACGCTCCAGTGGCTCTTTCCAATCCCCATCATTCAGCACTTGGGGAGGTTTGGAAGGAGAAGAAAATTGGTTTCTTTGCTTTTAATGCTGCTTTGAAAAGATACTCAGAGTTTGTCATGCGTGACATGTCACATGTTTAATGTGGACTTGCTGGAAGTCAGGGGGTCTTTAGCGTGTGATATTTATGGGGAATATTAAGTGCAGAATGAGGTCCCTCCAGCTGGGGAAAGTTGAAAGAATAGGAGGCCCAGGACCGGGCTTGTTTGCAGCATCAGAATGACATAGGATTAAGAGTTTGTAAAACAAGGCGAGGGGTTCTCATTGGCCAGTAATAAATGTAATCCTTGGAGGTAATTTCACGCAATTTGCTTCTGTTCCATGGAAGGGTCAAATGAGAAAAGATGACTTAAAAAAGAGTTCATTAACAGGAAGAATGGTACTGTTTCTCGTATACCATCCAACTAGCAGCCTGGAGGGGGGAAAAGAAGTCCTACTAAACAAAAAGGCCAAATCGAAGAAAAATTGATATTGACCACAAAAAA
>NW_016107904.1:691624-715350 GCF_001604975.1 Cebus imitator
CCCTGCCCACCCCAGGAAAGCTGCTTTCCCTCAGGGAGACCCTATGGATGTGGAGTCAGAGTTTTACACTCGCAGACCTCCAGTAAGGCCCTAGAAAGTTCCCACTGGGTCTACTAAAACCGGAAAAGGAGTGTGTGGTAGGAATGGTAGTTGGCGGCCGCTCCCCATACCCGAGGCCGGGGCCCTTCTTGCGAGTGCCTCCCTCGTTTGTCCAGGGCCAGCGTAGGGTGGTGGTGATCCACCCGAAGGCCCAAGCGGCCACCAGCCGGCGAGCCGGGTAGGCGCGCTCCCCAACGTTTCGGGCGGGCGGGGTCTCCGGGCGTCTGGACTCGGGATTGGGGAGGGGAGATTGAAGCGGGGGGGCGGGTAAAGGGGGGTGCCGGATAGAGGGCGAGCCCGGGACGCGCGGGCTCCAGCGCCGAAACTGCCGGGCGGGCTGCCCACACCCAGGCAGGCGCCGCTCCTAGCAGGCCGCTGACCTCTGCCCGACCCTGCACCCTCCCCTCGGCCGCGCACACTTTCGCCCTGGGCCTCGAGGGGACCCGGCCCCCCTCCTCCAGGGCGCGCGCGGAGCCCGACGGCCCCGGCCGGGAGACGAACCCGCGCCCCCCGCGGCGACCGACTGGCCGGTGGCGTGGCGGGGCTGCCGGCCCCAGCTCCGTGATCGCCGTAGTCAGGCCGCGGCACCCCCGCACCCCTCCCGCCTGCCCCTCTCCCCAAAGGTCCGGCGCGCTAATTACAGCAAATTGAAACTAATTAAGCTTCTCTTCCCTTTCCCATCACCCTGGGAGCGTTGGCGAGACCCAGCCCCCGCGGGCGGGCTTCCACAGAGCGGTCACCCGGAGGGGCGCGGGCAGGGCCCGGGGGAGGGAGAAGCTGCGGTCTCCGCCGCGGGGAGGGAGGGGTGCGCCGAAGTGGTTAAGGATTGCAAATCTGTTTGGGTCTCCTCACGAAACCTGAGTTGTTTAGATTTTTTTAAATGTATACATTTACCAATGCCTGGATAAGTGATGTAATGACATTTGTCGAGTTAAGATCTGCCACTTGGATACCCCTCGCTGCCTTTCCATCACTACTGCTCCAGCATGTCTCTCTCTCTCTCTCTCTCTCTCTCTCTCACACACACACACACACACACACACACACACACACACACACCCCCTCCTCCCTGTGAACGTGCCGTGGAGCCCGCCCCCTCGGAAGGGAGCGCCTGGGCTTCTCGTTCTCGCCAGTACCTGTCGTCTCGGACTGCGCACTTCACTTCCTTGCTACGTGGTACTTTCCAACAGCTCCCTTCGCCTTCTGAGCCAAGACTCCCGCTTGCTTCAAATTTCAGACTCCATCGTCAACAACGCCCACCATCCACCCACCCATCCTGGAACCCACCCCACCTCCGTGGCCCAGGACCCCCAGCTCCTGCTACCACACAGCCAGGGAGAGCCGAGATGCGCGTGGGAAGTACCGCGGCGGAGTCCTTAACCTTTGCAGGAAATCCGGTTCCCTTGGAGGATCGGATTCAAACCAGGGGCCTCTGCCATGAAAACGCGTGTGCAGATAATCCCAGGAGATGCCTGGACGCTGGAGCCCACCCTTGACTCCCAGGGGGTGGGAGTGGGGGCTTCTACTGTCCCCTCTGCGCCTGTATAGAACATTCACACTTCGTTTTGTTAAACATATAATTTTTTTATTTTGAGCGTGACACTTCTCCACTAGATAGCAAGGAAAAGTGATAACAATTACACATTACACAAAAGTA
This sequence comes from Cebus imitator, assembly GCF_001604975.1. Taxonomy (NCBI): domain Eukaryota; kingdom Metazoa; phylum Chordata; class Mammalia; order Primates; family Cebidae; genus Cebus; species Cebus imitator. The sequence continues at coordinate 693,381 of NW_016107904.1, forward strand.
CTGTACCATTGCCTTTATCTTGAAGGTTTCGGAAGCCTCTACAGTTAATAAGTTAAATAAAGGGCTTGAGTACATAAATATTTGTCTAGGAACCCTACCGTATCTACAACACAGTAAGAATCTACAGGAGGACAAACTTTTACCATACCACGCTGAGTGCAATTGCGTTATAACATTTCAAATATACAAAGCTCTGTTCTTTTTTTTTTTTTTTTTAATAACAATGGTATGTACAGAATCAATCACAGTTTGGTGACTTCAACAGTCCATATTCTAGCAGAGTATTTCCCTTTGGTTTGATATAAAAACCTTGGTTGGTGTATGATAAAGAAGAGAACAAGAACAAGACGCCCCTTTGCTTTAAGTGCACTGTTAGCTATCTTACAGGCTCGCGTTCGCTTCCCGGGCCCTGGCTTCACGCTGGGGCCCATGCTGGGGAGATCAACTTCGAGCGCCAAAATGCTATTAAAGAAAAAAAAAAAAAGCTAAGTGGGGTGTCAGGAGGAAGAAAGGTTGGGTTTTTTAAATTTTTTACTTCAATATCAGGCGTCTAGGGGAAAAAACCTCCCCGATATTTTCAAGAAAGTAAGAACGGGAGAGAGTGGACGTTGGAGTTGGAGCGAGGTTGGCAGTGGCAGGGGAAGGGGCAGGAGCAGGGGCAGGGGGACAGCCAGCCGAGGAGGTGCCACGTCCCGGAGCGCGGTGGGCTGCCTTGCCCACGTCCAGACTGCTGCGAAGGCGGCTGTGCTCTCTCAGTGCCGTCTCGGGAGTGTGCTGGTCCTCTGTTTCCATTTGGTCTTGAGTGGTGCTGAGTGAGGTGACCTTTAGGGGCGCGCGCAGGGCGCAGGGGTGGAGGGCAGCCTTTAGCACACCTCCTTGCCCGTGCTGGTGCCCGGCAGGATGTTGAGCTGCGTGAGCTGCGCCGCGTGCTCCTTGGCCTTGAGCCTCAGCGCGGCTATGCTAGAGGCGCGTCTGTCTGCGGCCGCCGTGGCCGGGTCGGCCAGAGCGCCCGATGCCACTGCGCCCTCCACGGCGGGTGTGGGCTGTCTCAGGAGCGCGGCCGCGGTCGACGCGCTGGTCAGAGGGGCCATGGTGGAAAAGAGCCTGCGGGGAGAGCAAACAGCGCGGTCATGGCCTAGGGAGCTGTGCGCGGCGCCTGGGGCAGCGTTTCAGCCGTTTGTCGCTGCGGCAGCCGAGGGGCGCGGTACCCACGAGACCCGGGTGGGCCGCGGCGGGGGAGTGGGCAGCGGACACGCGCGAAGGCTGGAGCCAGCAGAGAGGGCTTTCCCAGGGCAGGGAACCGACGGGGTGGGGCGGGGCGGAGAAGACCGAGTCCAGATATTCCCCAAGGGGCCAGGCCGGGGTCCACAGGTGGGCTTGCAGACCCCAAGCCCCACGGCCTAGTTCGTGGATTCGGTGGTTTAGCTTAATCGGACAGTGTATTCCAAGGCCAGGGGCTGCAATGACACTCTCTTCCAGGAGAGAATGCAGAGGGAGGAAAGGAGAGCAAAAGGAGAAGGGAAGGTGCATGGTGGGAGGGGGGAGGAAAAAAAGACGGAGAAGGTGGGATTCCAGCTGCCCAGACCCACGCGCCAGGCTCTGAGGTCTCCCTCGGGCTCCTCTGCCCGGGACTTTCTGCGCCCCGGAGAAACAGGCCTAGCTCGCCGGCCTCCCGGGCCACCCGCGCCGCCGCACCCGCCCTTCTGCGTGGGGCTCAGCGACCCGCGTCCAGCAGGTGCCCGCGGGGTGGGGTTGAAGGGCGACTGCCTGTTGATTTCCCCTCTATGGGCGGGAGTCACCTGCCAGCAGCTCCACGTCCTGGCGCGGCGACACTCTTAACCCCGCCCCCCCCAACGCCCCGCTGTCTTCCCTGCACCCCTGTGGCCTCTGGCCTCAGGGAGCCCCCGACCCATGACACCGGCGCGCGGTGCAAGGCGATGTCCAAGCCTGAGACCCGCGCCAGCACCACCGCCTCCCCGCAGCGCCGGGATTACCCCGCGTGACGCTTTTACCCCATGCTCGAAACACTGGGACCTGTAGCTGTGGCCGGAGACGCCCGGGGCCACCGGACACCACCTCCACGCCCACGCCTTGGAGTGCCCCCCGGGCTTTCCGGATCACCTCCCTGAGGGCTCTGGCTGCAGGCCCGCGGGGCCAATTCGGGATTTCCAGGGTTAGAAATGAGCCCAGTTGGGCTCACGGAGCGCCACCTCCTTCTCCCAAGCCCACCGCCCACTCCTCCAACCACCCCAGCCCAGATCCTCTTCCAGCCTCTCCGAATCTCGCAACTCGGTCCTCCAGCCACGGTTCGCCTGGGTTTACAAGTCACTTGTCAGAGGGAAAAAGTGGAGGGAGGGGAGACACAGAACTTTAAAATTTTTATCAGAAAGAACTGATAAAGTGTGACCCGGAGGTGGCGTGGTTCCATTAGGTAAACTGAGTCACTAACTGCTTCAGTGCACTCGCTGTTTATTTTATTGGTTTGTTACAAGAAACTAAGTTTACTCCTAGTCTTAATTTTCTGTAAGATTATTTTTGTTAAGCAGCTGCGCAGTTGGATGACTCTATTATTTCTTTGTTCTCCCAAAGAGTGATCACTGAAGCTGCATCCAGTTTGATTTTCACTGCGCTAACACAATACATCCCTCCTTTGTTTCTTTGTCTGTGTGATTATACAGACTTTTTATTTCCTCATTCGATGTTCACTTAAAGAAAAGGAGTTATATGATGAACTGTTTCTTTTATTTCGTTGTCTTGCACTGCCGTGTAAATCGGGCCTTGCACATATGGGGGTGTCGTTGGCAGCAGGTCACTTGAGTGACAAGGAAGATGGAGTCTGGGGCAGAAGAAAGAATTCTGTGCACCCAGAGAGCCTGGTGGCTCCAGGGCTCCGATGGGGATCAGGGCTGTGTCCCTCAGGCTGCCAGGTTTGGGGGCATGAGGAAGAACTTTTGCAAAACTTGAAAAGTCATCCCTGCTCTCTAGCCTACACCTGTACATATTTGCTCGCATAACTACCTATGGTAGGAGTGGTTACGGCCTTCAAATTGTACTTTTACAGCTTTCATTCCCGGTTATCACGGTTGTCGTTACTGTCACTGCCTTCCCCTTTCCCGTTCAGTGTTCAGTTCCAAGTCAATCCCTTCAAGACCCACTTTTTTTTTTTTTTTTGGAGGCGCAATTATAGAGTATTTTCTTTGACTACAGTCTGTGAGGTTAGGCCAAAGAAAAAGATGTCTGTAGCCTTGTTTTACTTCTGCCTCCTCCCTGCCCCCAGCCTGTGTGTGTGTGGTGAGAGAGACAGACAGGCAGACAGGCAGACAGACAGACAGACTTCCGAAGCCGCGCGTTACCTTCCGAACGCGGGGCTGATGAAAGCCGGGTGTCGGAACACTGCAGCTCCGAGGAAAGTGCTCAGGCCCAGCGGCGCCCCGCTGGGCGGCAGGCTGGCCGAGCCCGGAGGCGGAGGTAGGCTCGGGAAGGCGGCGGCGGCGGCGGCAGCGGCGGCAGTCCAGGCAGAGTCCAGCGCCGGGTGGTGCGGAGGGAAGGGGCTGGCGTCCAGGTAGGGGCTGAGCGGGTGGGTGGCAGAGAGCGGCCCGGGGAAGGGCAGCCCCGGGGGGTGGGTCTGCGCGCCTGCCTTCTCCCGCTTGCGCCACTTGGCTCGACGGTTCTGGAACCAGACCTGCAAGGCAGAGAGAGCCCCGGGTCGGCGCGGCTCGGCCGGGTGGGCACACCGAGACTGTACCCGCCCCTTCCCTCGGCGGGCTGCGGGGGCCCCCTTCCTTTCTACCGCGGCCCGCACCCATCTGCCCCTTTTAGGCCTCAGGTTGTTTTCGGACACTTCTGGGGCCAAATGAGCAATGAATAGGAGCCGCAACTTCAAGCCAGCAGGAAACGCAGAGCAAGCAAACCCTTTCTGCCGGCATTCCAACTGGGCCAGCTTTCCAAGTTTAAGGAAAGTGGTTCAGTGTGTTTTAGAGTTGGGGAAACCAAAGTTTAAAAGTCTGTGCTGACACTTGCTTCCTGGGATCTTTAGGCAGGTCACTTAACCCTCTCTGAACCTCAGTTTTTGAATCTGTAAAATGGGGATAATAAAACTTCATTCATAAGACTGTTATGAGGACTGGGTAAAATAAAGCAAGCGAAAGCATCCATTCAATGGTGACTCCAGGGAATGGGCAGCCACCAAGAGATGACGGACATGCTGGTTTTACTGCATATCAGCTATTTTCACCTATTTCAGATTTACGCAAGCGCTGGCAAAATTCTTGCTCTGTATGGAAGAGGGAAGTGGAGAGACAGTTCATTTATTCTTTCCAGAAATATTTACTGAACACCTAACAGCACTATGCTGAGTTCTGGGGTTCAGGGAGGGACGAGAGGGAGGGAAGAAATAAATGCTCGCATTAATTAGCAAGCATACGTTTCAGGGAGTCAGTCCTCTATGAAATGAAATTGGGGTACACAGCCGGCTCTTGGCAGGGGCTCCCCGCAGGACCCAGTTCTATGCAGGAAGGCATGACTACATGGATGAAGTAGGCGGCAATACCTGGGCGCAAAGAAATCAGAGGGCAGGTATAGACTTTTCACATCTTCAGCGATAACAAGTCTTTTATTTCCTTTTGGAGATGTGGTTTAAATCCGTTATTTAAATAAGATAGTTCTAGGCTTGGAGGAGGTTTTCAGCCTGAGGTATTTTCCTAATTGCTAATAGAAGGCAGTTTTAATAGAGACCTTTACCTGAAACATGGCAGCTACCATCATCTAAAAATAAACCCCAGGAGCACGAAATTATTTTTATGTGACCTGCTCATCACACCCACAGCTGAGAAGATATGCTCCTTCTCCCCTGAAGGCATTAATATTTTTAGGGCTGGATTTATAACTGCAAGCAAGTCTGAAAATTAAGAATGAACTCCAGGACTATACAAAGTTATATTCAAATATAACGTAAATTAACCCAGAGGAACATATTTTAAAATGTGGACGATATCTATATATTTCAAATCTACACACTGGGGCTTGTTGTTACCAGCACTAGCATTTAAGCTTGGTTTGACTTCTAGACAGCCCCCCAGGGCAAGAAAAATCAAGAATCCAAATCGGTCGATTACTTCCAATTCTGCCAAGAGGGGGCCCATCCACACCATTCTGCAGCCTTCAAATAATCTATTTGTGAATTTCAGAATCACTTCAGTGTGGAAACCCAGAGGCTTGAAAAAGTGAGACTGTAGATGGGACCGGGCTGGGTGGGCAGCTTTTGTGTATCCAATCTGTCTAGACGAGAATATCCACCACTCCTTGATTGCAGTGAAAGAAGGGGACTGGGGGCAGTGGACTCAGAATGTTCTCAAAGGACGTGGAAACCTTTTTACAGACAGACCCTCTCTCCCGGCTCAATTGCAATTATCAAGATGTCCCCCTGCAATTCCTCATTATTGAATTAATAGCTCTGAGGCCCCCCAAAGGTAAACGAAAGGACTCTAATAATTCATATTCACTTAATTACATCTTCTCCAGTGAATAGGGGGAGAGGAGAAAGGGAGGGGGCGCTCTCTTTCTTTTTAAAAGTTATTTAACTTTCCCACGACTCGTTCCCCTGAGCTGAAAATACGGAGTTGCTGTCACATCTCTGTTTGACAATGGAGAAATGTGTCAACAGAAAGGAGGGGACAGGCCTCATCATTAGCCGTCTAATGCAAGAAGCTGTTGTGTATTAAATGAGCCATATGGAATTTATTGTGCTTTATCAGCGCTTGATTTTGACTGTAAAGTGATTCACTCAGCTCCTAACCCGGGGACATCTGTTTTCTGTTGGCCATCGGGGCTGCTCAGTGTTGATCGTCTCTTTGGTTATGAGGCCTGGGTTCGGAAATGCACTCTGGTATGGGGCTGCAAACACCTTTAATAGCATTGCACTCACTCCCTATTAGATCAATGTGGGCTCATTGCTATAAAAAATGGGAAATCAAATAGCATTAGCCAGCTCCTTGTGCGGGGTGGAGGGGAAATCAAACAGCATTTTGCCTTCAAATGGCCCTGTTTGTTCTAGCACTAAGTGGGCTTTTATGAAGCCCGATTGGAGACTTAATCGCAGCCAAATACCTGCTTGGAGCTGAGCGGATTTGTCTAACAACCAAATCCATGCTCCATCCCATTATTTCAATCAGGAGAAGTAGGTTGGTGGATTGTTTCCTATAGGGTCTTTGGGGCTAGGGCTCCTCAACTGCAGTCTCAGGGACTCTAAAGCCCTTGTTCTGATCCTGGACTCCTTCCTTGGGCTCCCAAACCCAGAAACCTCCCCCTTTCACCTCCCAGGTCTTAAGTTTTGAATATCTTTGTGTGTGTGAGAGTGCTTGGGTCTACTATTCTGATTCTGCTTCTCTTGGTTTTGTGAAGGGGATGTCAACCCTTCCACCCAGCAACCCATCTCTCTCTCCCACCGGCCCCTGGCCCTCCTCCCTCCCTCTTCCCTCTATGTTGTGCTTCTCACCTGGACTCGGGCCTCAGTCAAGTCCAGCCTCATGGCCAGTTCCTCCCTATAAGAAAGCAACACACAGGCAGGAGGTCACTGCAGGCCCCAGCAATGCCCTCAGCCATCCCCTCCTCCGTAGCAGGCCTACTCCACTAGGGTCTCCCTGGCTGTCTGCTCTCCACCCCCAAACATATGGGTATCACCATTCCATCACCCCTGGAGTGCCTACTATTTGACTGAAAATGCAAAAACATGAAGCACATTGCCAGATATAGGATATTATCTATTAAATTATGCTATATTCATGTATGACAAGGGTGGCTTCTTGAGTCTCTAAGTCTACAAACCTGGGTACACAGGTTCTCTGTCACTCTCTTAAGCCACAGTTAGAACACACACACACACACACACACACACACACACACACTGCTTATACCCTGTTTTGTCCTAATATTAAGTGGGACAGGAACTCAGCACTCAATTAAGAAAATATTTTTCTGTCCTCTTGGTTTCATTCTGCCTTCCTTTTTGTCTTTCCAGCTCTCTGCCTTTCCCTCCATCTCTCTCTCCCCCCACCTTCCTCCCTCTGTCATCCCCTTGGGTCACACTCCCCTTTATTCTGCAGATATGTTAAGCTTGTTAAAAGTTCAGTGGGGTAATTTTTCGATTAAACAAAATTCCGCGCAACTCCTGACTCCAGTCCCACTACAAACCCTGCCCATCTCAGGGGAAGTCAATTTAACTGAAATCCTACCCCGTCATTGCAGTTATTACTGCGACAATTAAGGCAAATAGGAAACCATTAAGATGCTGTAAAACGGCTTACGACCTGTTTACCAAAAATATGAGCGCGCCGAGAATAATTGGCCCTCCGCTCGCTAATATGAAAGAGCGGGGGCTGCCAAAGCTGGGGAACCGGAGATGCCCTGCCGGTAGCCCCCAGTCCACACCTGAAACCTCGGCATCAGAGGAAAACCGTCTCCATAAGTGCCCTCCATTGCCCCCTGCTACAGTGAGCACCAGCAAATCTAAAGCGGCACTCCAGGCTGGCTCTGGGGCCGGAGCCAAGGGGCTCAAACCCCTGGGTTGGAAGGAGGTGGGGGTGGGGCAGAGGAGCTGCCCCTCCTCAGGCACTTCGGTCCTTCCCGCCCCCAAGCCCGCCAGAAGCTAAAAAAGGGCGGACTTGGATGCCAATTGGCACCAGCTCAGTTTCTTCTTTGGAAATACACACGTATGATAAACGCAAACGCTGGTCGGCCAATTCACTATTTGATAACACACTTCGGTTTTTAAATGTAGTTCCTTTTTTAAAGATAAGGAAAGGGCTGGGTGACACAGGCGAAGACCAAGCGTAGCCCAAGGGATGACCAGGTTTGAGTGACTTTGCCCGGCATTAAATCCGCTCTTTTCTGTGTCCGGTTAGTTAGGCAATTGCCAGGCCAACTACATTTTGTAGTTAGCTCGGCCTCCCGAGCCCTAAGCAGCGATTTCTCCTCTGGTTCAAAGGGGCGGGCAGCATTCCCCTTCTAAAATGCACATTGAAAAGCTGCGCACGTCTCCTTCGAAGGAACTGCCCGCGCTTGACAAGCCCCGCTCCAGGAAGGCCAGGCAGTCATCGATCCTTTCTCCCCCTCACTGGGGAACATTTGCCCTAACCCTGGCTCCTCGCCTGAGCTGAAAACTTGGCCTTGGGGTGGGAGAGAAGGACCCCCTAGCCGGGCCGGCGTCTCAGGTGGTCGGCTGAACAAGCTGCGGCCAAGGACCCAGTCATCCCACACACCCATGTTTCTCAGAGAGAAACTCGGGCAAGTGGGAGGTGGAGCGTGACCAGGCCGAACACCCAGCTTGGACACTGATCCAAAGAGAAAATTCCCCCAACTGCTTCGTCTACTGCTTGCCAGGCTTGCAGCAATCACTGTCCACCCGGTAAACCCGTTTACACTAAACGCACGGTGGGTTTAATGCATGTGTCGGGAGAGCACAGAGAGTAAAAGGGGAGACTCTGGCTGGGGCCCCTCAGGTGTTCAGACACCAAACACTGCGCAGTTCCGACTTCCTTTGGTTATTTCAGGAGTCCTGAAAGGACAGAACTCGGATCTTTTTAAAGGCCTTCTCCGCTGGCACGGGCTCCAGCTTCACTGCAAACTGCGTAACTGATACCCACCAGGCTCCTGGGGCACCAGGCGGGGGTGGTGAGCGCACAGCACAGCAACCAAAAATAGCCCCTGCTTTGCTATGGCCGCACGACCTCGGACAGCGCTTCCCGAGCCTCGCAGGGGACCTGGCCGGGCCGAGGTGCCCGAAGCTGTGTCTGTGCGAGGCTGTGTCTGTGCGCGCAGCTGCGCGCGCGTCTCCAAGGTGGTGCGTTCCTGCGCTCTTTGGGGAGGTTGTTTCTTTTCCTCTCTCTAACTAAAACTTGTAATTTGAAAATATTCAACTGCAACGACCTTGGGAAGGAGAGAAACCATTCCAGCCTAAACCTAAAGCCTGAAGCGGGGATAGGGGGAGAGGGTGAGCAAGGGTGGGTGTGTTGGGAGGGCCCTCCTCCGCAGAGTCCAGAAGCCAAGTGCCCGCCCCAAGGCCTGGTCCCTGCCCGCCGTCCCTCCCTGGGGCCCTCGTGCGCCCTCCACCGCTGCGGCCATGACCACCACCCTACGCGCATACCTGGTGAAGACGTCTGGGTAGTGCGTCTTCTGGAAGGCCCGCTCCAGTTCCTCCAGCTGGTAGCTGGTGAACGTGGTGCGGTAGCGCCTCTGTTTGCGTTTCAGCAGCCCCTCTTCCGAGTCGCTGCCCGCAGACAGGCACACGCTGTCCTCGCCGTCCTTGCCCTCAGCGTCTTCCGGGTGCAGCAGCAGCTCTTCCTTGGGTGACAGCTCCCCGCCCTCGGTGGCCACTGCAGCGGCAGCTGCTGCGGCCACGGCGCCAGTGGCGGCCACAGCGCAGCGCCGGGGCTCCTTGAGCAGCGCGTGGGCGTCGTCCTCCAGCAGCTCCTCCTCGTCGTCCTCCAGCAGCTCTTCTTCCTCGTCCTCATCCTCTTCGTCCTCCAGCAGTTCTTCCTCGTCGTCCTCGGGGCCGGTGCCGCCACCCGCAGCCGGGGCGCTGCCCGGGCCACCGGCCGTGCCTAGACGCTCCTCCGGGTGTGTGACGCCCCCCGGGCCGCCCAGCTCGTCCAGCGCGGGCGGCGGCGGCACGAAGGGCGCCCCGTTCTCGCGGTACGACTTGCTGCGGCTGATGCTCACCTGCGGCGCCTGGCTGATCTTGAGCGTGTCCCAGGCTGCGGCGGCAGCGGCTGCAGCAGCCGCGGCGGCCCCTGCACCGTCCGGCCGTTCCCCGGGCCGTGCGGTTGGCGGTGGCGGCGGAGGGGCCTCCCCCCGTGGACCCGCCGTGGCCGTGGCGGCCGCCGCCGCTGCCGCCGCAGCCGCCGCCGCCGCCGCTGCCGCACCCTGGAGGAGGCGGCCCCCGCCCGGGCCGTACAGGCGCCGCAGCTTGGGCGGCAGGTGCAGCTCGGCCTCGAACGGGGCGCCGCTGCTCTTGGGGGAGCCTGCGGGCAAAGGAGAGCGATCAGCCAGCCGGCCGGCCAGGGAGTCCCCTCCAGGGCGGCTGCCCGGGGCCGCCCACAGTCGCTCCCACGGTGCCTAGGCCTAGGTTTCCGGAGTCCGCGCACCACCAGACGTCGACGCCTTGGCGTCTTTCTCCACGTTTATTGCTCTTTCTTTTTCTTTCTTTCTCTCCCGTTCTCTGGCTTCCTGATTTTTCCCCTCCCCTCTCCCTTTTTTCCTTTCCCTCTCTCACTCTCCCCCTTTATTTCCTATCTTCCTTCCCTTACCTATTCCTTTTGCCCCCGTTTTCCTTCCTTGTAATTTTTCTCTCCTTCTCTTTTTTTTCTTTCTCCCCATCCCTTCTTTTCCTCATCTCTCTTTCTACTTCTCTCCCCTTTTCTTTCTCTTTTCGCAGGCTTCCTCTCCCCGCTCTCCTTTCTTCTTTACTCCTTTCTCTTTCTTTCCCCTTTCCTACCTCTCTTGCTTTTATTTCCCTTCCCATTTTGGGGCAGAGGAAAATCCGAAAACATTCTACAACTTAAAAAAAAAATCACTACTATCCTGAAAACTTTGCGCACGACCTCTGCCCGCTGCTCCACCAGGAGGGCAAGGGATGGCAAGAGGCGTGCAGCCCTGAGGGCCACCGCTGCGGGATGGGAAGCGGCCCTGTGGCCCCAAGTGCAGGCTGCACCCCAACAGCCCACAGCGGGAGAGGGTGGGAGGGGGTCTTCTTGCACAAAAAGGCAAAGAAAAATCATCCTGGCAAGAATGTTCTGGGAAAGGCTTGCGGCAGGGAGGGAGTCGGAGTGCAGGAGGCACAGGCCGCTCCTTCCTTTTGAGGAAGTGCCTGGCATAGGTGCCACTGAAGGCTAAAAACAGAAAAGAAAAAACTCAATTTAATTTAAACGCCCCCTTCTCAACCGTCTGCTCCTGCCGTCCAAATGGCGCTGTGGTTGGACGGCTGGTTTGCGGATTTTAAAATAAACCAACAGTTCTTTCCTTTCCCTGCGACACCTCTGCAGCAAGCTCAAGGCAAAACTTGAGGGTAACAGGTTCGGGGCAAAAGGACAGTTATTCTGGAAATTGTAATTTCAGAAAACATAAAATCTTTTAAACAACTCGACTCTATTTTTAAAAATAAAATAGCAGAGAAAAAATTAGCACCCAGAAGTCACACATTTCATACATTTTAAATACATTAAGGAGACTTTGGAGAATCCCAGGAAGATGTTTTCTGCAAAGCTTGGGTTTAAAAGGTCACAAGTAATCTACAATTTAAAAATAAAACCGAAACACCGCATATACAGAAATCTTCCAAAGGGGAAAGGCCAAGGCTCACTCAGCCTGGAGACCCTGATTCACCAGCTTTTGGGCTTCTTGTCTTCATCAAGTTGTTGCTAAAAGGGTCCAGCGGCCATCTACTGTTTCTGACCTGTCGCCTCTTTTCAGAGCACACCCAAGGCCACCAAAAGGGGCATTTGAATGACCTAACGATCAACACCGATAACCTAAAGGCTCCGGAAGCGAAAATGGGCCTTTTTCTGGAAGCAGGGAGGGAGGGAAGGAGAGACAGCCCCTGGCGAGATGTTTAATGCTCTCTGAGGCAGCAGGCCTCAGAGTTATGCCCTCTCCTTCCTTCCTCTGCAAATTGATAATCCCAGGCCCCTGGACCCCGAAAATCAAACATTCGAATCAGCCCCTAACGCCCTTAGTAAGTGCCTGACGGGCGCATCCTTACCTTGCACGGCCTTTTCCTGGTCGGCGCGGCTGGTCAGCGGAGCAGGCAAGCTCTGCGCGGCTCCCAGCAGCCGCATTTTGCACGGGCTCCTCCGGCCCAGGATGCTGTCGATGCAGTAGGAGGAGAGCAAAGTTGGAGATTTACTTTTGCACTCGGGCCTCTCGGAGCAGCCCTCCTCCTGGTACTGATTGCTCATGGCTGGGGCTTTTTCCCAGGGCGCAGAGAGCCGATCGCGGGCTGCCTCTCCCGGAGGGTGGGATGGATGGGTGTGTGTTGGGAGTGGGATTAGATAGCTGGTTATAACGGATATTATTGCGATCTTTGTGTCTCTCCGCCTCACTCGGTTGCCGGCTGCCGGCTCCCGCCCTGCCTGCGGCCCGAGCTCGCCCTCTCCGCGCTCAGGACAAGCGGTAACAAGTGTAGTGAGCAGCGGGCGCTGAGCTCTGGAGTCTCTCTCCTCCACGTGCTGAGAGGCGCCCTCTGATTGGCTCTCGCCAGAGGCCGGGCTGCGTCGGGCTGTGGGTGCGGCGCAAAGCCCGGACTGGATTCCAGAGGGGCAGGCGGGGGTGGGGGCAGCGGGCACGCACCAGAGCCAATTTTCCTTTGCTTTCTTTCCTTCTCTCTTTTTTTAAACTAACAACTTTCTTAAGTCCGCCATCCTCTTCCTGCAGCTCCTCCTTTGACCCTTTAATGTTGGCCGAAGTTCTAGCTCACTGGGATGCCAGGCCTGTGGGTGCCATCTGGGCGGCGTGCGTCCCTTCCACCAACCCGAGGACCTCGCTCCCTCTAGGGGAGGCCTCGAGGCTCGTGTTCAGACTTGGCATTTTTCAAAGCCAATATTGGGCTCCCAGGACACCACCTTGACCTCACTGGCGCTCAATTGCCGTCGTCTCTATGCGGGACAGGCGTAGAGGGGCCAGGGTGACAGCCCGAAGCAAACATCTGCCATCTGGGAGTTCGCTTTTCTCTTGTGGACCAGGGCATCGCGCTGTCTATCTTCACCCTGAGCCCGACTGTGGCTCTCTTGTTTGTAGCGTCCCCCAATCGCTCTCGCCACTGCCACCGTTTAAAACTCTGGAATGGGGAAAAGCCCCCTTCCAGACAAAGCTCTGCCATAGGCGCGCGGCCTTCCCTAGAGCATCTACTGGGTGGAAAGGGACTGGAGAGCATCACCAGCGAGGAGGGGTGACTGGGGACCTCCTCTTTCTCCCTGGACTCTCTTCCTCCTCCCCCCCCCCCAAATTCGTATCTGTTAGGCCGTCACCCTGAGGCTGTTCACCTTCGAATTGCACCTAGGGAGCAGAATCCTCGGGGATCCCTGAGCTCTCCGGGGTGGAAGGAACCCAAATTCAGCTGCAGCCAAATCTAAGCGTCTAAAATTCTGAATCCTCATGACTTGGCTCCCTTGAGCAAAGGTGAGCATGAACCTTAGAACAGCGCCTTTCTTCCCATACAGCTTCCTGAGCCGAGAACCAAAACCCAACTCCGACTGAAGTTGTGTCGAGCCTGGGCCAGGGGCCAGCACGGACGCCTTCCCTGCCTGGGTGCAGGTTCCTATGGATTTACGGGGGCCCCGACGCTGGCAGAGTTGGGGCGAGGGTGGTGGGTGAGAGAGGGGCCAGGGAGGGGGAATCCACGCCGGGTTTTCCTCTCTCAACCACCTTCCGTGTGTCAAAGAGAAAAGCGTTTTACAAAGGATTATACTTGAATCACTTACAGTCAGTATTTAAAAATACAAGGATGCATAACTGAGATTTTTTTTCAGCCTCAAACATCTGCATAACTCTTGGATGCTAGTGGGTGGGTAGCAGACAGATCGGGCTGGCCTGGCAGGAGCCTTCAAGACAAAACTTGGTCGAGGGATGGGGGGGCGGGGGGAGCGGGGAATGAAAGGTTGGGAACAGGCGCATTAATAATGCCAATACTAATACTGATACTACTACTGTTAAATACAGGGCATAAAGAATTTCTCTGTCCCTCTCTGTCTCTCTCCCTGGCTTTTAACTTAATTCTCACCCGTTTTTCCTACACTTGGATGATGGACGGGCTGTGGTGGGGAACGGAGGAGAACCCGAGCCATTGCTGACATTTCATTTTCCTTTAAGCCCTCTCTGCGATTCCAAGTCACCTGGGATCTCTCCTTGCTTTTCCATCCTCACCAAGAGTTCGGTGTTTTTACACCGTCAGGTTCAGCTTGAAACTAACATCCTGAGCGCTGACTTCCTCCCACCTTCCCTCCCGCGGCCCCGAAAGCCCATTCCGGGCGCGCGGGTCTCATCGCAGCCAAGAGGAGTAAAGACGCTTCGGTTTCCTCCTAGCCTCCAGCCTCGGACCCTCGCTGGCGCCCCTGCGGCTTGGTGGCTCGGAGAGACAGGCACTTTTCCCTCCCCTGCGGGCCCCGCGTCGGAAATCCACAAGACCCGGCTGCCGGGTAGCTCCGTGACTTCAGAGTCGGCTCCGCACACGCAGGGAGTGGGCTAAAAATGAGTCCAAGAAAGATCATGTTAAACAAAAAGACAAACAAATGCACAAATCATTTCTGAGAGCCCAACGGAGTTTCATCTCTCTGGGTGGAAGACTTCTTCGCCTCCATCCCCCTCCTCCCCCTTGTGCAGCTGTTCTTCTTTTAAAAGAAGTCGGACTTTCTGCTGGGGTGTATTCTAATTTTAATCATCCACTGTAAAAGGGGAGGTTAACAAAGAATTTCTGATTCTGACTTAATGATCCCTGGAATTAGATCTAATTCTATTAATGGGATATAAAGTATTTTGAGTGGAGACCTGTATGAAAACACTAGTTTTATTTGTTCTGTTATTTTATTTATTTCTGTTATTTTCTAATCAATCTTCCCAAGGGAGGATGCTATTGGGAAAGACGTTCATTCACCTCGGGGAGAAGGGCCTGATCTAGCTCTACACCCAGTGGCCCTGAGACCGCCTTTGTCACAATTCAATATCCAACTTCAAAAATCTACAATTGACTTTTGCTATTTCTAAGAGATTAAATTTTAAAAATGACAGAAAACTTTTCTAAGGTGCTGGGTTGGGAGACATAAGACTATGCTGTGGTCTTCACAGTGTCCAATCAGGATATGGGTTTAAGAGATATAAATATATACATATGTTATTCTATATGTCATTTTAGAAAAATAAAATGATACCTCTAATATATAGGAAGAATGTAACTGATGTGTTGAGTGGGCAGACTTTTAAGAATTTGGCGATAGGATTATATATGAAAGAACTGACAGTTTCGCCCAATTTAATTTTACTCTGCCAGCAAAATGACACTTCACTTTCTTTATGCCTCACTTTTACCCACTAACCAAAAGTAATTTCATTTCAGTGTTAATATCACTTGCGTTTGTACCTTGTTATTCACAAGTCCAGGCTCCTCTTATCTCTGGGGTCTGTAGCTGTTGGTTTGCTTTTCCTGGGCTGCTTGGAAAACAATGGTGTGCAGTTCATCTGCTTTTAAAATCAATTACTAAATAATAAAAATGACAATAATGGCTGGAAGTGAAGTCACAAGTGTTTATAACTGTTGTTTATGGTGGAAAGTGGGGCTTGTTCCCAGAACTGGAAATAATAATTTACCTAGAAGAGGAGAGTGGAAGAAACCCCTTTATTTTCTGAGAGCTAATTCTACATTGTAGTTTTAAAATTATATTTGCAAGAAATGTGGAATAAGAGGGGGTGGTAGTTAGATGTCATTATCGGGGGGGGGGGAAATGTTTGGAACAGAGTTAACCTCACATACTTTTCATCTGAGATGTTTTAATTTATTGTGCAATATATACATAGATAAATCAAGCTGTGATGGGCTTCCAGTTCCAGCGGAAGTCTCAGGTCCCCTTAAATTATGATCAACCTCTTCAAAACATATATTTAAACAATAGAAATAAACTTCATTGGAATCCAGCGACCAATTTGGAAGCCATTGGAAGGGAAGACAATAAGATCTGATTACACGCACGGAGTCTCTGTGATGTGATATCCCCTTTGCCAAGTCATTTTGCTGTTTTATTTATTAAATCTCTTCTTCTTCTTCTTTCTTTCTTTTTTTTTTTTTTAAACAAACTTTCATTCATTTATGGTCTTCCGCAACCTGCTAATTTAACACTGGAGCGCGTTATTGCAGCGTTAGAAGGAGGGAGAGAGAGAGAGAAAACAACAATACTGCAATGATCCAAATGATACAGTAGAATTATAGCAATTATAGTTCTACTTGTGGAAGAAAACCTTGCTGAGATCAGGCAAACAAACTGAAGCCTTGTGAGGATAACAAGCGTCGGGATTGACAGCCGGTGCTGGGAAGAGCCGGAGGGCACAAACAGAAATATTTGCTTCCCCCCCCCGCCCCCCGCCCAACTCCAACCAGTCAAGGTTAACCTCCTCAAATGCTGCTTTCAGAGTCTTATCCACTTCAGGGTATGCATTTTATGCTCAAATCGAGGTGTCTCCGCCTGGAAGTCTGGTATTAGGAGGAAATGTAACATAATCCGCTTGCCTAGAACTTGTCCCTCGCCTTCTCGGCCTCCTGCCTGCTCTCCACTTCCTACCCTGCCTCAGTTCTCCCCACGGCTGCTGGGATTTGTCTGTGGACGGTGTTTATTTGTTGACGTATTTTCAAAGGAGCAGCCCGTGGAAAGGTCCAAAGGGACGGATAGAACTTGGATTTCCTGGGAAGACTCTCTCGGGTTTGCTAATCCTTCCCTCTTCGCCGTGTCCTCCGCCTAAGCCGTGGGTTCCACATTTAGGGCTTGGCTGGGAGAGGTTTGTTGGGAAGCAGCTTTTTTGGAAGCGTCCCGAGGACCACGGCCGAGCCCTCAAGGTATGGACGCGTTAGTGCGATGGCTGTTAGGGGAACTCTTCTTATTTGCAAACTTTCTCACTTTCTGTTACTCGTCAGCAGCCGGGGGGAGGGGGTGGGGGAGCAAGAACCAGAGAGGAAAGAGACCCCCCTCACCGCCACCCCCATCAGCCATCCAGGCGGCAACCCAGGCTTGTTCAAGCTTTGCTCCAAGCACAAAGCTGGGCGAGTTGGTGGCAGCCTCCCGTCAGAAGACAGGGCGTGTGTCCCCTCTCACGGGTTAGAGGCTGGTAGTTGGGCTCCGAGCGCTCACAGAGTTCTAGGCGGGAGCTTCCCATCTCCTGCCGCACCCATCCCTCCAGGTTTCCAGACCCGAGGGAAAGGGAAACTTTACTGAGCCCTGTAATCACCACCGTTTGCTTTCTCCTCTCCTCCCCGGGACGGCGGGACCCCGCCTGTGGCCAGGGTCCAGGCGTCCCCTGTGCAGCGTTGACTCAGTAGCTGCTGCTCCGGGCGACCCTGGACGGAGTAGGCGGTGGGGGCAGGTGGGCACAGACTGGCGCTCGAGTAAGATGCAGCGAGCGACCCCAAGCGTGTGTCAGTTCCCAGGCCGCGAGGACCCGAGCTGGGCTGTGGGCTTCCTCACCCCCAGCCTCCCCTCGACAGCCCCCTTTTCGGGCTCGGCTCAGCGCCACGGCCAGAGCGCGCCCCCTAGCGGGGGCTCCGAGTGGGCCTGGCTCTCCGGCCGCAACCTCTTGGGACTGAAGTTGGCAGATCCCAGTGATCCGGCAGGAATGAATGGGGGAAAAAAACAAAAGCCTTGGAAACATTTCCAAGTGTTCAATAAAAGACCCATCTGTACCTTTCTTCTCCAGCGCGTTCGTGGTTAATGTCCCCCCATGCGCGCAAGAGGGGAGATAATTGCTGGGTGGATTCTTGCCGGCGAACCTCGGGAAACACTAGACTGAGAAGTGAAATAATTGGGGGTGGGGCCAAGGCAAGCGTGCAGAGGATGCGACACCAGTCAGAAGTCTGAATCCGCAGTCTCTGGGGGTGTTCATGGAGGCCTGGCGGCCTGCGCCCTCCGATACCTCAGCCCCTGGTGGTGGTGGTGGTGGAGGAGGATGATCCGGAGGCAGCTACTCTGAGATTTCTTTGATTTGACATCGGCCTCTGTGGTACCTTCGCATCACTCATGGTCCCCTCCCATCTTCTGATTCCAAAATACCCCACTCTCTGACTCTAAGTTCCCTGAGCTCAGATTTCGGGGCTCCCATCTTCTGAAGCTAGGATTCTCCAATTTTTGACTAGATGAGGCCCTACCTCCTGTCTCTGGGCTTTCTCTGTCTTCTCACTTGATGAACTCCTGGGCCACCACCCTGCTCCATCTCCCCCCAGGCATCCTCCTCTCCCCCTCCTTTCACTTCCCCTGCAACATTTGCATCTGGAAATCCTCAAACCCCAGATTCTGCTACTTCCACTACTCATGCATTCCCGACTCCCTCTTGGTCTGGCCAGAAATTGAGAAAAGAGAAATGCAGGTTCTTGTCCAACCCTCTTCGACTTGTTCAACCTGGAAATGACTGAATTTTCTTGAAGCCCTTACAAACTCTGGTTCAAAAAAACTTAAAGAGGAAGCCTTTACAAATGTAAAAACTCCCAGTTCAAATCGTTCGCTGACTTACTTCTTTTGCACTGAGTATGTTCATCTGAACTCATCAATGAGAAAAACAGGAATCGTGCTTCTAAAGACCTGCAGGATTTTAAAGTTATACCAAAGCCACTAACACACTTGCTAGGTAGGGCCTAGAAAGGAAGAATCCAAAAATAGTAGTGACAACAGCTCCCAGAGTCCCTTATTTTGCGATGTGTCTTGCTAATTGGGAAGTTCAACACGAGGCTTTCCCTGCCCATACAAGGCTGGTATTTCAGAGCGGGAGGAGCAGGTGGAAGGGGTCCTGTGGGAAGGGAGGTGTGGGTGTTCTTGTGTTTAATTAAGAGTTGTATTGTGTGGAAGGGGAGGAGGAAAGATGCGGGGCTGCACAGCGCTCCGTTCCCTTCCTCACAAAATAACCTACAAGTGGAAATAAATAAATAAATAAAAAGCCCGCAACTAAGACGGAGCCGGCTCTGGAATAGATACTATTAGAACCACAGTGTTTCTGGAATAAAGATATCTAATTTCCTGCTGCAAATCACTTCCCCGATCAGAAAACACAAATAGCTGAACAGAAGAGGGGAAAAATAGAGGAGGAGGACGAGGACGAGGAAGAAAAGCCCCAGAATAAAATAACTGCGCAAAAGGGCTTACATTCAACGCTCTGACAGGCGACTCCTCCAAACCTGGGGCAGTTCTATCCTCCTCCCAACGACCCCCACTCTGCTCCTGACTTTCCAGCCCATCCGGGATCCCTTTTGAGGACACCCGGCATCTCTGAGGGAAGGGGGACGGCTCCCAGACTGAGGTTGGGACAGCGCTGGTGGCGGAAAACTGGGGCACTCTCGGCCTAGGGGCTTCGTGGGACCAATGAGGCCGGACCCATGCGGCACCAACGGCGTCACCTCGTCTTCTAACCGGGCACCCCGGGCAGGGCCCTCCGCAGGGCACTGCTTGCCCGAGGCGGCCTCGGTTTCCTCGTCGGGAAGGAGGTGCAGGCAGCCCAGAGGCAGGAGAACTCCGGCCGCCCAGCCCGGGCAGTGCTACTTGGGGGCGTTGCGGGGGCGGTCCCGACGCCCCTTGTTAAGTCGCCTTCTGGGTCTCGGGGACTCGGTGAGCAAAGCCAAGACCTGACCCCTGGTGGCCCCAATGGCGCGGATGAATGAGGACGCTGGACTAGGGGCGCCCGCGAGAGGGCGCGGGCAGGGAGGCGGCCTGCGAGGTGAGGCGCCAGGCTCCTCGTGGGGCTCGGGACAGAAGGGCCCCCGGACGCACCGACTCGATCACCCCTCGAAAATGACGGTGGTAGCAGGTGCAGGCTGAGAGTGGAGGCAGAAGGAGTGGGAGGAGGAGAGCAAATACATCTACTCAGATGCTAATGCAGAGAGTGAGCCTTAGCTGTTTTTCTTTGGAGATTAAATGAAATCTCAAACGGATTTGTTTTTGAGTAGGAAATTGTAGATTTCTCACAATCGCATGAAATTTTGTGTTGCACGCCTCTAATCAACATCACATTCTTTGCCCCCACTTTAGGCTTTGCAGGTCTTAGTATAGTTCTTGGTACCCAGAAACATCTTTCCCGAACCAGAAAAGTGCACTGTGGCTGTGGGAGTGTGGAAGGTACTTTTATTCGGGCAAATGTCACTTGATGTTTCATCCTCATGAGGTGGGCGCTGACTGATCTTTTCCCCTGCCCCCATCTTTTATTTATCCAGGCCTCATTCTTTTCCCTCAGTTCTCCAGTTACTGCTGTTGGGGCCATTTCTTTGTTCATTACTCCTACAGTTTAAGGCTTGCAAGGGACTAAAAAGAAATTAAAAGCAAAGTATTTTGTTTAGAGAATCCCAGAAAGGCTGGAAAGAAAGGCGGTTGAAACCCACGGTTCAAGTGAAATTTAGACATAGGAGTGATTTTTACATATTTCTTTTCATGGATAATAGAGAGTTGGCGTTATCTGTCACTGTACATTCTACCTAATAAATAGCTGCAAGACTATAATCTAACAGGTGTAAAATTTCCCTTTTCTGAGAAATGAAGAAACCACCAACACTATCTTAAACAGTACAAATAGAAAATGCTGTTGTTGATAATCTTTCACAGTGTGCCGTCAATTCTAAGCTAGCTTGCTTTCTCTCTCTCTCTGTCTTTATTTTTTCCTTCCTTCCTTCCTTCTTCATGCAGGCCTGGTTTTTGGGGTATGGTGGTGTGTACCCCACACAGAAAGTTGTAAACAAAGATAGGCTGATTTAGTTTCTGGCCCCCCGCATACCTGGCAAAAATATCCAGGAGGGGCTTTTTACTCTCTGCCAACTGCAGAAAAAGACTGATCATCAGAGAAAATGCCTGTCCTTTCTTTCACTCGCTTCTCTTGATCTCCCCCAAAACTATGGCCTATTTAGTTATTAGGCATCACAGATTGGGAAAAGAAAAAGAAGCAGAGAGGCTCCGTTCCCTGGGAGGTCCCACTTCCATCTGTCATATGTTGAGTCCTGTTTTCCTCTCAAAGGGGGCCTTGTTGATGGAGGTTTTCTCTGCATTCATGTGTTCCCAGCCATCTCTTCAACAGCTGTCCCCCCACCTTCCCAGGATCCCATTGGTCAGGCTTGGCTCCCACTGCATGGGATGCAAAAATATCTCACCCAGAAATGTCAAAGACAGAGATGGAAACTGACCCAGGCCATGCTGCCCTTGCATGTCATCTTCGACCAGTTCTTACCTGTTTCCCCTCACCATCTTTCTCTCTTCTTCAGCTTCTGGGTTGAAGCATTTTGATGTTATTTCTACGAAGGAAAACGACATTAGATTAACCTTTTTCTTGCATTACACTAAAGGGAGATTGAACTCTAACTTTGAAAATTGTGACATTCCAATGAGAGCTATATTAAATTGCTTAAAAACATTTCGAAGGCGTCATTGGTATTGTCTGTAGTGGTAAGTGAAACAAAGGATTTCAAAGCATGTCGGGTTTAATACAAACTACGCTCGTATTTAAGTCTTTAAGCTATTAAATAGAAGCGAGGAGAAAGGGGATGGTGAAAGAGTATCAGACGGGGATGGAGCAGAAAGACAGAAGATGCCTTATGGAAGACAATCCTGAGAATAAACAGTGGGAGGGATTGATTGCTTACTCTTTGCCAGCACTTAAGACGTTGTTTCGTGGCCAGGTGTGGTGGCTCACACCTGTAATCCCAGCACTTTGGGAGGCCTCGGCGGGCGGATCACTTGAGGTCAGGAGCTTGAGACCAGCTTGGCCAACATGATGAAATCTCGTCTCTACTAAAAATACAAAATATAGCTAGGCATTGTGGCACACACCTGTAATCCCAGCTACTGAGGAGGCTGAGGTGGAAGAATTGCTTGAACCCAGGAGGCGGAGGTGGCAGTGAGCAAGACTCTGTCTCAAAAAAAAAAAAATGTTGTTTCCTTCATATAAATAACATCAAAATGCTAGACTGCTGTTCTAAGTGCTTTTCACATGAATCAATGCATCCTCCAGACAGGCATGTAGTGATGGTTCTACTCGAATTCATCTTTTACAGATGAGAAAACTGAGGAACAGAGAGGGTGTCCAACTCAGCCTGGTTTTCCAACTGAAAGTCCTGTATCCTGGGAAATCCCTCAATCCCAGGCAAACTGCAATGGTTGCTCACCCAACGTGCAGGAAGAAGTAGTTTGCCCAAAATTGCAGAGGTGTGGAGCCAGGAGCCAGGATGGGAATGAACTAGGCAGTCTGACTCTGGAATCTACTG